>NW_021637553.1:0-123431 GCF_004799145.2 Neltuma alba | reverse complement strand
TGACAAGGCGACCAACGGAGCAAGAGGTAGTTTATAATTTTTATGGCCATGGTGATATCTGGCTGCAGTAAGCTTGCACGTTTCCTTCACTGCGTATTGGATACGTGACAATCTTGGAATAAATTAATGATTTCCTGTGGCAATTAGTCTGCGCGTTTATTGTTTTATAATTAATGGTTTAAGCAAGTTTCTTAGTAGAGAGCATGCAATGGGCTATCAAGTCGGGTTTGATAGGATGTTAATATTATTAAGAACCAGTGCATATCCTAATTGTGTAATTTAGCTCTTCGTATGTTTAGAGGAGAAAACAGAGGAACAGGGAGAACATGAAAATAAGAGGCTTCAACATATTGTGGCATGGATTGAATGACGTAAGAGAGATTACTTGTGAAAGGTGAAGTAACGGATTATGATTACAATAAGATCTAAGCGAGGTCAAACAAAACCAGAAGGCAAGGAACTAGGTTTTGGAGAGGGCCACGTCGCCAAAATCAGGTGCATTCTGCATGTAAATTGGACTTGCCTTGGATATAAATATACGTGCTTTTCATGAACTTGAACTTGATGATGAGACTTTTCTCTCCGCTTTTCTCCTGAGTAAGACATTTGTGAGACAGTTTATAACTATTACGCGACTTCATCACGAACAGCACAACGTGTTTTCTATCCCCACCCCACACTTTTTCTTGGTTCTTTTAAACATCGAAAAATTGATCTTTAGAGTCAGGCCTACGTGCAGCACTCTAATTTGGACCAGACAAGCCAACGCATAAAGCTCTAATTTGGACCATCTGACATGTTTGACGCTGTTTACCCAATCTCCCAGTTTTGGGGGATGCTGCACGATTTCAATGTGTTGAGAAGAACATTGCGCCTTTCAATGTTTAAGCCTCACTAGATTCTGCCGGGATAGAGTTACGCTTTAACTCAATTTATTTCGAACACATATCCTCTCCCTTTCGCATACAACATCAATTATCATACAGAACTAATGTTTTCTGTCATTCTTCCTTCTCATTGTCAATATATCACTAAAAGATTATACATTTTTGGCTTTTTGCCTCAACGAACACACGAACTGTCCTTGATCCTGCTCCAATAACCATTATTTAAATTTTAAAAGAGACAGTTCCCATTCTGGAATAGTCTGAAAGTAATCATTAAGCATCATCAATTCCGGGGAAGCAAATATAACAGGAAGTCTTGTTAAATTGCCACGAAAAGAAATGCTAATCCCATCTGATCTTGCACCCTCGTAAATGCAGTATGTCAAGTATTTCTGACGAAAGCAAGAACCTCAAAGATGCCTGTAGTTTCACCTTTTTGATGCGACCACAACTGGCTCTGAGGCCAAGTTCCAACCCTCTGACGGTAGCTTCAGAAATATTCACCAACTTCACTTCCTGCAGCCGTTTCAAGTTCCCCATGAGAAGGCACAAAACCACGTCCGAAACAGCACAGTAGCTGATATTTATCTGCCATCATCGTCATCATCAATTTGAATTAGAATGCCTACCATTCCATAATTCATTCGAGCTAGCAATTTATCATTCAGCAGTAGCTTTGAGTGTAAGAAACATAGAGGATTATCACTTACCTGAGTTATTTGAAATACATTTCTATCTTGCTTTTATTTTAGAGGCTAAAAATTTCCAGTGAGCAGAACAAACTTTAAGAATACCAGAAGCAATTATGATACCTGGCGCAAGTTGTGTGAGTAAAAAGCAATGGCCCAGAAGCCTGGATCACCAATTTTTTCACAATGTTTTAAATCTAGATCTGCCAGTCTTTTGCAGTTGACTGCAACTTTTCTTATGCCAATACTAGTAATGTTCACCAGTCCGCGCATCTCCAGTTCATACAGTTCACCTAGATAACTAATATATTCCATCCCTCCGTCTGTAATTCTATTGCAATATGACACGTTGAGGTTTATCAGTAGTTTGCAACCAGTAGCAAGTGCTGCTAGCCCATCATCTCCGATGCATGCACAGCTACAAAATCAAAACAGAATGAACTCAACAGGCACGCGTCACAGCTACCAACATTTGGGGAGGAAAGAGAGAAGAAACAAAAATTAACCCCACTGATTGTGAAGTTCTCTTACCGGTAGAGATCAAGTTCAACCAGCTTTGGGAAGTTACAACCAATATATGCTAATCCTACGTCTGATATGTTGGTGCATAATCCTAACTTCAATGTCAAGAGTTTTGAACATCTTGATAGGTATTTGAGTGCTGGTTGAAAGAAAAGTGTATCAGATTCAAATGAGAAAATAAGGCAAATTTTTATCTGAATATATTGCCCAAAACAGATGTAGGATTGTAGCGTACTCAGATAGAGACCTCCATAAATCTACCTCTATCATTAATCCCAGAGCACTCAGTGAGATCAAGCTCCTCTAGAAGCAAGCAACGGGATCCAAGGTCATAAAAACTCTCCTCCGTCACCATATTGCATGACTCTAACTTCAGACAGACGAGGTGGGGGCAGGAGTCTGCTATAGCAGAGATAGCAACATCAGTGATGAGTCGACAACATGTTAAACTGAGAATTTTCAATTTACCACAGCCGCACACTAGCTGCGTGATTCCCGTGTCAGTGACTCCAACACATTTGCTTAAACCAATTTCCAATAGAGACTTGCAGCTGGTGCCAATGATCTGGAGGGCAAGGTCAGAAACTTGGACACCATCAATTCTAACCACGGTCAGGTTCTTCAAATTCTTCATGCATTCAACAAGGGATAATGAAAGCTCCTGTCCAAAACATCTGGGGTATTAGTGTGAGCACAAAACTTAATTCAATGAAATATTTCAACAAATATCAGACACAGCAATAAATTCATAAATAAACTGACCACGAGGCAATATCCTGCATCTATCTGCACAAGACTGCTATGTCCACCGACTATGGCTGTCAAAGCAGATGAGCTTACAAAATCACACCTCGATACGTCAATTGCCTGGACTATCGTGGAAAACACACAGTCAAAATTAAAGAAAATTGCGTGTTCTTCCCCATAAAGCATCCTTCGTCAAACTTTCATCAACTTTCAAACCATTTTCAGCAGAATTCAAAAAAATGGCAGCATAAATACATCACCTTAAGAAGTGGACATCCTTTTTCAAGAAACCGAAGTCCAACATCATCGACAAAAGAGCAGCCCACCATGACCAAAAGCTCCAGCTTTGACAGAGAAGCAATTGATTTCAAGGATTCACTCGTCAACTACAACAAGGTGGGATCTCAAAATTATCGAAAGTTACAGTGTGGAGAAATTTTTCACATTCGAACCGAATGTTTCATATATTTTTAACTGACTAATCTAAGGATGTAAGACAGAAGAATCTCAACAACTTATTTAGAGCAGTCAGCTCTTCGAATCGCAACAGCCATTCTTATATGTGCTACAAGGCATCGTCCTTAGTCAGGTATAAGAGATCCTCATATTATTCCTTCTTCAATTACTGAAATTCCTTGAACAGCACAGATATTAACTAATTCACATGCTATCACCAGTAGTATAAGAAGGAAAACCCAAACCGTTGCCTGAAATATCCCATAGAATCTTACATTAAAAAAATGGTACAAGATTAAGTATAACAGTTCGTGTTGCACAGTGATATAGCTATACCTCTTGGATTCCTTCATATTGAATTCCCAAGATTGTCATTATTAAACATGGTGATCTCTCTGGCTCAGGAAGTGAAACTAACCTTCAAATATGAAATATCAAGCATCTCCAAAACTAGGCATTTTTTACAAAGAAGATCAATGCCCAGATCAGAAATCTCAAAGCACCACTTCAAACTCAGGCTCTTCAAATTGCTACAATCAACAGCTATCCTTGCCAAACCAACATCAGTCACCCCCAGGCACTTGTCCATCTTCAGCTCCGTCAACCTGGTTGCGTACGAAAGCACAGCTGCTTCTCTGTCCCCAAATCCCCAACAATGGGAAACATCAATGGCCTCTAGCAAAGGACACGCACGAATCAACAGCTCCAACCCTCGATACCCCAAGCCAGTGGCCCGACAGAGCACCAACCTCCTCAGTCCTTTGGTCCAGTTTAGTGAACCATGACTCAGCAACACTGATACGGCTCCATCGTCGATCCGCGGGCATACAGAGAGGTCCAGTGCCTCAATGTTGCAGTACTTTCTAAGCAACCCAAGCAAGAACTCGATACGGAGGATCCGCACTTTTCGCCTGGTCAGCAATTCAAGTCGAAGGAACTCCTTGCAAACAAGCCGCCATGACTTCCGATCCGCGTTGGAGCTGAGCTTGTCAAGAACTCGCATAAGCAGGTCTTCAGTTAAGAGACGAAGCATCGATTCAGAAAACAATTGTAAATAAAACAATTCCGAATCCCACCAGCCGTGGGGACTGAAGATCTTGGTTCCGTATTTTTTTTAAAAGATAGAGGAAAAAGAAGGTTAAGGGTAGACGTCGAGTTCAAAGAAAAACGGATTCATCGAGGTTTGAGCTTAGGTAGGAACAAACAGAAACAAGAGGCGGAGATGGGGAAGCGGGTGATGAGTGGATTTGGAGAGGGCGCAGAGTAATCGACGACGAGCTTCCTCAGGGGTAGGTTCATTGTGTCGGTGATCTTTATCTTCAACGGTGTGGGAAATCGGAGCTTGATGAACCAAATAATCGGAGGGGACGTAAACCGAGAACGGGGGGACAAAGCAAACGGGGGGCGGAGAGATCGTGTGTGCTTTTCATTCATGTACGGGCATGTCCAGATTTGTACTCCTTTCTATCCCCAAACTTCCTTCACACTTTTTGTAGCGTGGCAACCGCTTATTCGCGAGAATTCACTGCCCAACTTACGCGTTCTTTACCATAAATGCCCCTGTGCTTTTTGATTAACTTTAGATGCGTGCTTTGGGAAAAACAAGGTGCCTTTTATATTTCTTTTTTTGCCAAGTGGACCAAGTACTCCATATAACTTGGGGTTCCATTGTAGAGCAACAGTCCTCTTCTTCCGTCTTATTTATAAATCAAAATGCTTCACACAGATTTATAAAAAAAAAAATTAATTTTTATTAATCTTTTATTTAAAATACAATTTTTTAATTTTATTTTTATTTGATATATATTATATCTACATAAATAAATCAATACAATAATAAATAAAAAATAAAATTACGTATTTATATTAAAAAAATTCTCAATACCTTATAAATAAGATAAAAAATATGTATATTCTTACTCTAGCTCATAAGTGGAACTAGAGGAGTAGTACCTATAACTGTGTGGGAGAATTATTATGAAATTTTAAATAAGAATATAATTATTGAAAAATCTCAATAATAAACAAGTTTTAAGATAATAAATAGAGATTTATTAATAATTATTTTTTTTCCATGAAAGGCACCATTAAAATAACAACTGTTTGGCATTTTCACCTTCTCAGCCCATGGGATTCCCTCTACCTCGATGGATCCAATCCAAAATCCGAGGTGTGGTGGGGGCATTATGTGATTGGAATCTTAAGAGTGTGTTTGGTTGGAAAGGAGAAGAGGGGAGGGGAGGGTGAATGAGCCCCTCTTTTTATTTGGTTAAAAATTTTGAAGGGAAGAGAAGTCAAAATATTTCTTCCCCTCTCCTCTCTCTCTCCATTTTAGCTCCCATCCAAATTAAGGGTTTTTGAAGGGTAGTTAAATTTTTAGACTATTATACCCTTATGATTTTTTGATATTCCACAACCACCCATAAAATATATTATTATAATATTTATTTTAAATAAAAAATATAAATTATTATAAAAATAAAAAACATTATTTAAATAAAAAATTATAATATTATAAAATTAATTGTTTTTTATAAATATATTATTTATTAAATGTATTTTAAAGCTGAAAAAAGGCATAGCCTAAAGAGAATAAAATTTCAATTTTTTTAGAGCATATAAAATTTGTTAATTTGATTATTTCAAATATATTATTATATTAATTAGAATTTAAAAAAAAATACTGTACTAATTTTTTAATGCACATATTAACATGATAAGACTGAATTTTTATTAAATTATATGATTTAAATTAAGATGTAAATTAATTTATATAATATATCAATAAAAAATATACGCTAATATATACGGGTAAAATGGTAAATTGATTATTACTATCCCTCTCCTTTTCTTTTTGAACCAAACAAAAGATCATTAAATATTCATTTCTCCCTTCCTTTTTAATCAAACTAAATAAGATGAGGATGAAATCCAACCTCCCCTTCCCTACCCTACTCTCCCCTCAAACCAAACCAAATAGCCCTAAGGGTGCCATTGCGCAGGAAGAAGACTAGACCACTTCGAGTAAGAAAAAGACTTGATGGTGGAGGAAAACATATGACCGTATGATTTGGAAAAGGATGTGACGGACATTGGTGATGCATGTACGTGACGAGCGAAGGAAGCGATGAGCCATCGGCAAACGTTGATACGATAACACGTGTGGGCAGCCACCCCCACAGTAAGACCCAAACCGCAATGACCGTACCTATTAAAATACTCTCAATACCCTTCCACTTTGTATCAATTATAAAAAAAAAAAATTATTTTAAAAATATACAGTTCAGTCTAATTATTTAACATCGTTAATAATATTCTAAAAAGATTCTAAAAATCTTATTTTTAACTAAAATTATTTTATTTACTATTTTATTTTTCATTCTAATAAATTTTTAAATTATATTTTTACAGTTTCATCAATTTCATTCAGTTAAAATAAATATCAAAGATTAGATTAAAAATTTAACCAATTTTTTAATAAATATATATTTGACTAAATATGTTTATAAATTTTTGTAACAAAGATGTATTTAAAAGTTTTGAATTATAAATTTAAATAATTTATAAAAAATTTTAAATTTATATCATTTAAACTTTATGATAAACAAAAACTATCTATTTGAAATATATTTTTATAATTTAAAAAAATCAAAGTAAATAATTTCCAATGAATGTGATAAAATATTAAAATTATAAAATTTTATGATTCAGATCAAAATTAATAAATTTTAAAAATAATTAATTTTTGTTTTATAAAAACAGTTTTTAGAAAATATAAATGTCTAAATAATTATTAAATTTAAAAGGGGTATTTTGGCCTCAAAAAAAATTTTAAAATCAAACTAACGGTCAACTAACAATTTAGGTAAATGAAAATAAAATATTAAATATAGAAAGAAGGTTTATGTAACGTATGTCTTAGCTGTAAGAAAGGTTTTACATGTTTTTAAAATAAAAAAATTTTTGTAATTGAGATAAAATAAAAGAATAATCGATATATTTTACTCTATATCTCATTATTTATAACTTTATATATATCTGTATATACATATATAATTTGCTGGGTTTCAAACGATAATACGCAGCCCCGGCACAACGGCACTCCTCAACTTATCAACTGATCAGTTATCATTAGAAGTGGGCTCCACCATGAGGCCTCACCTACCATTTCCGCCTATTTCTCGTCCTTTTTAACTTTTTTAGCGTCCACTCACTTTTCGTGCCAACAATAATAATGTTGGCTAGAGATAAGAACGACATCTATTTTGTTCGCCAAATGGAAAAAAACGCCTACTTGGAGTGTTTTAATTGATTTCGTCCATTGTCCCACTCTTTCCTGTCACTCCCCAAATGTGTTCGTTCCAAACATTTTTCAGTTTCAGTCAAAATTCACTTTAGTTACTTTTTCTTTTTTTTGCCAAACACTTTATTTACATTGGAAAGAGACTTTATGACATCTAGATTTAAATATACACAAGGAATCCATTTGCTTTGTGGAGAAAAAATGACTTAAATCGACCCCCGGCTCCAGGATCAAAGGTAAAATAAATAACGGAGCACGAATCTTCTCTTCGTTTGTGGCAAAATCTGCTGTGCGTAGCAAACGTTCTTTAACTTAGAAGTCCATGCTTGTATAACTTATCACTGCCTTCCACTGGTAATTGATTTAATGGTGGCTGCCTTTTGAGACGGTCTGCTACATTTGAAGCCATGACCGTATCAGCATTCCAATACCAGGGTTGAAGATAAGGTGAATCAATAGTCGCGGACCATGAAGATGGATGAAGCATAACAGAACCCCAATCTCTAGTTGCACGCTTCTGTTCCCTTATCCTTCTCCTGATTAACAAACCTCCCACGTCTTCTTTTTTCATTTCTGATACACTTTTCAGTGTTGAAATGCAAGGGAGAATGCCAATGCTGCATCTTCTTCCGGTAATAATTCAACAACCAACAGCCTCCAATTCAGAAGGGCCGTCGCTTTTCCATTTGGGTTCTCTTCTGTGAAACGGACAAGTGTTACAAATCCTTCCTCATCTTCTTCCCCCTCCTCCTCCGTCGGGCCGGCCCTTTTAGGCCCTGAAATTATGAGGGCCGGGCTTGATATTTTTCTCTTAAAATGAAACATAAGCCCTGGAGGGCTGGCCCTGGAGGGCTGAGGGCTTAAAAGGGCCGGCCCTGGAGGGCCACGGGCCGGCCCTTTTAAGCCCTTTTATATTTTTTATTTTTAAAATTTTTTTATATAATATTAATGTTATTAATTTTTTACATTGTTAATAATATTTCAAATATTTAGTTATTATTATCATTTTAAAAGTAAATTTAGTTTTAGATAATAATTTATCCAATTAAATTTTTAAAAAATGGGTTAATTTGGACTTTAATAATGATTTGATTTATATTATATGCGTTGATATTTTTAAACTATATATATATATTTGATAATAGAATATTTTTATACTTATATAACTTGTGATTCTATAATTTGAATTAGAAATTCATGAGTTTTAACAGCAATGTTTCTCACATTAAAGTAAAAAATAGTTAGATTGCAAAATTTAAAAATAAAATTCTTATAAAGAAGAAAAACTTGATATTTTTGTTACGAAAGAAAAGTATACTTATGAAGAAAAGTAATTAATTATAGTGATGATGAAGTTTCAAAAGATTAATAATAGTGTTTATTTATTGCACAATTGCATTATAGATAAAACTTTTAGATGTTGTTATCTTGTTAATGAATGTTTTAGATGTTGATGAATATTTATATATGATGATATTTTATATGTGACTTAATTTTATTCATATTTATGTTTTTTATTAATAATTTCATTGATTTATTTTTATAAAAATATGATAAATATAAAAAATAGTATTTTTTCTTAAACGGGCCAAAAGCCCGCGGGCCGGCCCTGGCCCTGTAGCTTAAGGGCCGGGCCTAGCAAATTGGGGTATTTTTAAAATTTCAGCCCTGGAGGGCCGGCCCTTTTAAGCCGGCCAGCCCTGAAGGGCCGGCCCTTTTAAGCCGGCCAGCCCTGAAGGGCCGGCCCTGATTCCCGGCTCTACCTCCCCTCCTTTTTAATCAAACCAAACAAGGTGAGGATGAAACCTTCCCTCCCCTCAAACCAAACAGGCCCTAAGGAAATTTGAAGTATGGGGCAGCACAACAGTATTATTAGAAGTGGGCTCCACCATGAGGCCTCACCCGCCATTTCCACCGATTTCTCATCCTTTTCAAGACTCCACTCATTTCTTATTCCAACGATAATAATGTCTGCAAGGGATAAGAACAACATCTATTTTGTTCACCAAACAAAGAAAACATCTGCTTGGAGTGCTTTGATCGATTTCGTCCATTGTCCCACTCCCCCCCCCAAATGCGGTCGTTCCAAACACTTCTCAGTTTCAGTCAAAATTCACTTCATTTACATTGGTAATAGACTTTATGACATCTAAATTTAAATATGCACAAGGAATCCATTTGCTTTGTGGAGAAAAAATGACTTAAATCAACAACTGGCTCCAGGATCAAAGGTAAAATAAATAACGGAGAACGAATCTTCTCTTCGTTTGCGGCAAAATCTGCTGTGTGGAGCAATCGTTCTTTAACTTAGAAGTCCATGCTTGTATAACTTGTCACTGCCTTCCACCGGTGATTGATTTAGCGTTGGCTGCCTTTTGAGACGGTCTGCTACATTTGAAGCCATGACGGCATCAGCATTCCAATACCAGGGTTGAAGATAAGGTGAATCAATAGTAGAGGACCATGAAGATGGATGAAGCATAACAGAACCCCAATCTCTAGTTCCACGCTTCTGTTCCCTTATCCTTCTCCTGATTAACAAACCTCCCACGTCTTCTTTTTTCATTTCTGATACACTTTTCAGTATTGAAATGCAAAGGAGAAGCGCCAATGCTGCATCTTCTTCCGGCAATAATTCAACAACCAATAGCCTCCAATTCAGAAGAGCCGTCGCTTTTCCATTTGGGTTCTCTTCTGTGAAACGGACAAGTGTTACAAATCCTTCCTCATCTTCTTCCCCCTCCTCCTCCGTTTGGGTTTCTTCACCTTTGCTTTTTGATTTTGATTTTACTTGATATTGCCTTCGCCTGCCTTTCAATAACTTCACCTGCAATCGAGGTTTATAATTTAGGCCAACTTCAAGAACCTGAATAAATATTGTTATACTGTGCATTTCATAATGGTAGCTGAATTGAGAAAGTCTGTTCTGTACCCATGACTCTGGAGATGTTTGATTTGTCAAACTAAAGCTGAGACCCGACAATGACAGTGATGCTTCCCACCGTATAATTAGTTCATCCCCTGTTGAAAAATGCCATGCAGCTTTCCATTGCTCTCCCGGTTCTTTTGGTGTTGCTGTGGCTACCACCTTCTCTGCACTAGACAGAAGAAAATAAATAAAAGAGAATTACTTCTGAACCAATCTGATTTCACAAGATGAATAGTACAACCTATTCGATGCCCCCAAGATGATTAAGGAAACGATATGACAAACACCGCTATCAAAGACTATAATATTTATGACGTAGACAAAACATACCAGGAGCCCTCCCGATAGAGCCTGAAGCCACATAAGACCAAGATCCTTCTCGTATCTCTATGATCCTATCTTCCCATTTCACAGTTGAAGGAGTTTCAGCTCCTCTTCTCCAAAACCCTCCTCCTACCCTGCACCTCAAAACATTCCCTTCTAATTAAATAAAACATGCACAAAATGGTGTTGAAGCAGTAGGAAGTATCGAGTTGAGTATTAACCTTAATTAGCAATTATTTTTGAGTACCAAGGTACAGTTATAAAAGCTCACCTAATTCTGATGACAAAACACTCCCTCCCCGCATGATCAAGGACTGTGCGAGACAACCAACGACCCTCTTGAGGGCGATAATTATTCATCTTTAGAATCACTTCAGAAATCATTGCCCCTGAATCATCTGTGACTCGATCGGGCACACATTTCAAAAGGTATGGAGCCTGAACCGGTGGGGAAATTGAAGTAACAACAGTCACGTGCCCATTAAGTTCCTTTTCCAAAGTCAGAGAGTTAGCTCTCAACAAGTCATTCCAGAGGAACGTCACAGTGTCGTGGAGGCTACTTCTTCTTATACAGTTACCCCCATGACCACGACGCTCAAGTATGACTCCCTTGGTCCCAAACTCACAGTAAATTTGCCAGGCCTTTTCCCATGAATCAAAGAGGAGACTGGAGAAGGCCTTATCCAGCTTTAGCTCACTATGACACCTCACCACTCGTAGGCGTAGGAAATCACGATTTATATCCTTTTGCAATGCCTTTGTCCTCGAATTAAGCCTCAAAAACACATAAACCTGCATCGTAAAGTCAAGATGCACTTTATCATTATAATGTGCTCATGTATTTTCATGAAGTTTTTCGCTTCAAATGCCACATACAAAGCATATAGACATCGGCTTCGGGTAGAGCTTTCTAGGACAGGAAAAGATACTACAAGAGACCAGAAAGCGTGAGAGGGATCACAACAGTTCAGAGGACGAGGAGGAGAACAAAAAATTGACCTCAAGTAAACATCTTGGAAGCATGGACTTGTATTTTGCATTGACATCTGTGTCTGATTCCTCCCAGTAGACTGGAGAGTTCACTGTTGCAAATTTATCCAATGCAAAAGCCACCCCTCCACCAGCTTTCTCATAAGGTTGGTTAAATGCCCTGTCCCATAACTCCTCGGTCACTTTAACATCTTCTTCCTGGGGGGTTTCCCATAAAGTTGCCACCTTCCACATATCATCCTCCAAGCCCAACGCTTTTAAATCATCCATATACACTGTTGGGTAGCTCTGCTCCATTCAGAATTTTAGAGCCATTAATAGAGTCATTCAAGGAGAAAACTAAGCAAGTATAAAGATAATCAATCAGAAAGGTAAAATTAGTAGACAAGTGAATATTTTATAAAATGTGCCAAAATCAGATTAGTTATAAAACTAATATTCAGGAATCTCCTCAAAGAATTGGTGTTCAATTTTCCATTACCGATTCAGCATGGTCAAATAGAACTACTTAACCAAAAAGTAGAAGTTACGGCTGAGGTGATGCCTTCAATAAGTATTGATGAGAATTATCATTCAATGACTAATTGGTGAAAATTTAAACTAATAAAGCATTGCAAGCCTATAAACCTTATTTAATGTTTTTGGTGATGGTGCCGGAAATCGGAGCCTTGGGCAAGGAAGGAAATATTGTAGCAAACAAATTGTCCCACTCCAATTTTGAACCGGGGACGTCTCATTGAGGAGGTGTTTGGATAGAAACCGAACCATAGTTTCAGAAGTGTTCTTATGGTTTATGAAATAAATATGTGGAGAAATTTGTCTCGTTTTGCGAAAAAGTACTTTTAAAACCATAATTTGGAGGTTGCCAAAATCAGTTTTCTGATAGTTTTTGACATAAATGTAAAGTCAACTCGTGTCACTTCTCTGAAATTACTATATTAGAAAATAACATGTTATCGAACAAACAGAAAACGGACAAGACTCAATTTCTAATATCTTTTTCTTTTTTGGGACTCGTCACTCTTGAAATTCGCTTAGTTTCTCGGACCCCAAAAAAAAAAAAAAAAACAACTTAGCTTCTCAGCCCATCCTTGAAGATTCCAGTTTCACAAGCAAGAAAAGGTATCTGACGCAAAACTACTTTCTTCCAGCTCTTCGCTAGTATTTCCCTTTTCTTTTTTTCTTTCTTTGTTTTTTTTTCATCTTTCATCTTTCACCAAATATTACTTAGCATGCGTTGTGCCTAAAACCTTTGGTTGGAGGAAAGGATAATCAAATCGAAAAAAAAAAAGGACCATGACCTGGAGGCTCAAAAGATAACATAAAGAAGGCAAGTATTATATTGTAGAAGATGCCCAAATTGCTATTCCAACAACTACAAGGAAAACAACAAGTGGGAGTAATTAACACACCTGGTGGGTCAGCCACATTAACATGATGTCCGAAGTAGGTACCAAACGGCAAGACCCATCTGCGAACCTCTGCACCGTATGCAAAAATGCCTTGTATCTCTGTCTTGCAGCTATTAAGTACACAAGCTCCGACCTGTAAGACTCTGGAAACTTAGAGTGCAACATCCTATGCTTTGCGACTTCCTGAAACAAGTCATCTTCATTTTTAACAACCAGGGAATCTGAATTCGCTTCATTCTCAAATGACTCTGTCGGGTATTTACGGTTCCAAATTTCACGGCATCTCATCAACGCGTACTCTTCATTTTCCTCGTCGAAAATTGCCGGTCTTCCTATGATTTTTGAGAATTTCGTCTCACAGTATTCCTTGT
The DNA here is from genome assembly GCF_004799145.2 of Neltuma alba. Classification (NCBI taxonomy): domain Eukaryota; kingdom Viridiplantae; phylum Streptophyta; class Magnoliopsida; order Fabales; family Fabaceae; genus Neltuma; species Neltuma alba. Next base: position 109,801 of record NW_021637553.1, on the reverse strand, counting down.
AACTTACCTGAATCATTTCCAAAATTAGACTTCAGTACTTTCAGTTCAATTGAAGTGAAGATAACCAAAAGTAAGAGCAAATTGCGGGCATATAAAGCAACGAACAAATTTTCCTCCATCTTCCACTCTTAGCTTCTTGCCCGTTATTTAGAGGGAAGAAAGAACCTACCGGGTTTAATGTGTGACAGAACCAAACCCAGTCGACATCGAAGGGAGGAAGAATCATGGGAGGGGATGAACCAGGCGGCGTCAGATCAGAAATCAAGGGCATCCACAACTCATGATACCTGAGAAAAGGAAAATCCGTCAAGAGCCACCATGAGATTAGATGAGAAGAAGGGGGCTGAAAGAGTCGACCTTCTGACGGCTTCAGCGAGGGTGGAAGTGTGGTGAAGGAGGAGGTGAAAGTCGGCGACAGTTCTCAAGAAGCCGATATTTCGTCTGGCAGCCGACACGAGATCCAGACCGAAACGTATCGCGGCGATATCGGGGATCTCGGTCAGGCTTCTCGTTGAAACTTGGGATTCCGACATTATTACCGTAGGAAGACTAAAAGTAAGAGGACCGCAGGAAAAGGGATCAGCGGAATCCGAAATAGTGGAAGAGATGGAACTGTGATTGAAAACACCATAACGGTGATTACAGAGCCGAGTCGCAATAACTTCCTCCACCGACTGCCAAAAGAGCGTCAGCAACTACCATTGGAGTATGGAGATGAACCAAGATGCAAAGGTCACTCCAAATGTTTTAGATCCCGGCGTAGAGTGGAGAGCGGAGAAGGAAGAAGCGTTGATTGATTTGAGAAGCGGTCAAAAGATGACGTTGAGCAGCAAAGGGAATAAAGGATGAGACACGAGCTTTTGTGTGAGGAGGATCGTGGATGTGTCGGGAAGCGGACAGCAGATTAGATTGGATCATTCCATTCAGTGCTGTTTAAAGTGTAATCATCACTTCAACGCTCACCGTTAACAATAAAACACTTGATTTGCACGTGAAAGCCCATTCAACACCCACTCCTTGCGACACTCGACTGTGCGCAAATCAGACAACTCCTCGTCTTTATTCTGGTTCCTTTTATTTATTTATTTATTTTTAAATGAAGTTGATCACCTGCTCAATTTGTTTTGATCAAATTCCATATCGAGTTTGTAGCCGCCTTGGTTAAAATATAGGGGGTTATGAAATGAATGAACCCCACCCGTCGTTGATTCGCCGGACTCGTACTAGCATCCTAGGAATTAATATGTTGATTCTTCTACGGCAATCAAAATCGAAAAGTCAATATGAAGAAGAGAAAAGTGGAGACACGCGCGACTTGCATAATTGCACTACTCAATTTACTGTACACGAGACAGCAACGTCAATGAGTATGATAATACGCTGAGCTCCTCTTGACAAGATTCATTCTGTATTGCTTTATTTGGCGAGATCAAGTGAGATTATTATGAAGAAATAAATGAAGGGAAGGTGGGTCGACGGATGTAATGAGAGAATAAAGAGAAGGGTATGGTATTAAAAAGGTGTCTGGATGTGTACAAAAATATTTTTTTATAAATTAAAATAAACTCTTTTACTCATTTTTTTTATATATCAAAAAATTACTTATGATTTGATTTTTATCCAATCACTCATAAAAAAAGTGGAGTGAATTTGAAGGCCGGGAATGAGGATTGAGGAATGAGGACAGATGAAAGCATGCCAGGGGAAGAAGAGACGAGAGTGAAGAGGGAGGGGAGAGAAGAGATTGGGTGGCGAGATGGGGACCCACACCAGTGCTTGAAATATACCAACCTCCCCAGGGAAAAGAAGACGACACGTGGCGTGCTGTGGTGCGGATGGAATTCATGTGTATCAAGGATGGGAGAGCAATAAGAACACGTGAATGTGAAGAGTTGTCCGCGGCATAAGTAGCCGGCTGGTAGTCAGTTAGAGTGCTCCGCCTCCACCGCCATCCTCTGATTTGCCGCCATGGAGCACCGGAAATCTGGAATGCGTGGTATTCACCAACCTCCCCCTCCACATAATCTCAAGTTTAATAGCATGAGTTGTGGGGAGATGTTCATTTTTTATTTATTTTGTAGAGGAATAAGTGTTTTGATTGGTTTATCAAAAATAAAAGTGAAAAGACACTTTCTTCCGAACACTATAAATATCAAAGCCCTTCTATGAGCTTAAGAGAAAGGGCCCTAAAACAAGTCCATTTTCTTAGCACAGCTTTCAACTAAAATAGTCATGATTTTGTTGGCTTGTGTTTGTCCAGTGATTCCTGCCTTCCTATTATTAATCAACCAGTCTGTAAGAATATGTATTTAAAAAACCATTTCTTTGCCACCAAAACCATTTATAATAAACTAATTATAAATTATAGGATATAAATTAACATAATTAGATTTTCCGGCAAAATCGTAATTAGATTTGACATTGAATTTAAACTAAATAATTGTTACCGTAGAGGCAAAGAGACGATAAGAATAATAAAATAATTGCTTATCTCTACTCTGTTGGCCGTTGTCGTCCCGGAAGTGGAAGCAGGTGAGAAGAGAGGAAGATAGCGTAATTTGTTGACCGCGCCCTTGACGAGTTTAGTTTCCGATTAGCGTGAAAATCGCTCGTTATGATTTATGGCCTTTTTTTTTTTTTTGATACAACGCTCAGTATGACCGATGGCCATCATCATTTACAATTACGAGTCCCACCGTATGAGACAAAACCCACCAGTCTATATATGCATACCACCTTTTCCGTCAGGGAAATGGTTACTGTTCAAAGGATGTCATTCACAAAATACCCACAGATGGCGTAGTAAAATCACTACATCAGGATTGTTGTTTATTTTCAGATCCATCGTCGTATCAGCGTAGAGTCCAAGATCATCCAACTAACTAACTTAGAAAGTAAAGACTGATCAAACATACAGATAAGTGGAGGAAAGCTCAGATAGATGTGAGAAGTTATACTCCCAGACCTTGCGAAAGGCCTCGTAGTGAGCTGGGAAAACACAAATATCATCATCGCAACTGGCCCATTGGCAACCACGCAGGTCACTCAAATAACCTTATCGCATCTATATCCGAATGCATCAACAGATTGCTTGCATTAGAAATTTAAAATAACCCCCTCACATATAAACCCAAATAAAACAAGAAGATCAAGGAGACGCGGACCGCAGAAGAAGAAGCACGCTGGAAGAGAAAAACATTGGTATTTATAGAGAACGTCTAGGGCTAGGGTTAGGTTTGAGTGAGAAACGGCAAAAAAAAAAAAAAAGATCAGGTGAAGGCCTGGTCCGATGTAATGGGCCTGACCTCAAGACCCTCAACAATGAGGCCGCCTTTCAAATGGACGCCTTTGACCTCCTTGAAGGACATTCTAACCTCATTATCTCCCCCGCCTTCGTTGAAGAAACTCCCCAGCGCTATCTCCAGCCAATCGTCTTCTCGCTTACAAGGCCATCTCCCTTCTCCTCCTGAGGTTGAGCCTCTTGTTCTCTCGCTGTTTCTCGCCTCCTTCTCCTTCAGTGGCCATCTCACATAAACATTCCCTTTTGACTTGAAATTACTAAACTCCACCGACACCTCCGACGGCAGCGAGTCCAATCCGTATGCTCGATCCGCCACTTCACTATCAGAAACGCTCCGTATATCGTTCTCGGCGATAGCATTGCGGCGTCCATGCTCCCCCTGATTTCTAGCCAGCATATGGTTCTCAGTTCAGCTACTTCTGCAAATCTGCTCCGCACATTTTTCCAATTCAGACCCTACTTTGGAAATGAACTTCAGTTGAGATTACGAGATCTGATAAATTATGATTATGCACAAACCTTGAGGATTGAAAAGGTTTCCAGGACCAATACAGAGGGCTGCTTCCCCACGCAATTGCAAGCTCTCTCGCACTCAGCATGTAGCATATTTTACCCGTTGATTTCTCTATTGAGAATATCTGCTTCATCAACAAGTTTTCAGTATTCCGTTAATTCTATCATATTGATACCAAGATAAACTCAGAGCTCGCTATTTAATTCGGTTAACATATTGCCTGCGATTTTCATCTGAGGGAGATTGCATTACCTTGTTACCCTGATCAATTAGAAGGGGTTTGCTTAAACTGAGAAACAAGTTTTTCTTTGAGGAATAGATCAGGGGAGCTACCAGCCTAGAGAGAATTTCATGATAGTTGGAGTGGTAAAAACTTCTCCCAGATAATGTCTGAATTCGCCATTGATCGCACCATGGACGAAATAAGAGAGGACTTACCAACGTCTCGAGGAGACGTCATGGACAAAATGTGCGCAAAACAATCATCGGGCAGAACCTCCATCGGACGATGCAGACCAGTCAACTTCTGACATAGATGACAGGTGAAAAGTTCTATTTAATATTTATGCTGTGTGCTTGATCCAAGCATATCGCTAATATGTCGACATGAGACATACACATGAGCACATGTATGAGAACACTTGAAGGTCATTGCTTTTAAGGTCAGCGTCATTCTCACACACAACTCATCAAGCAGGAGAAACTTCGAATTGTAGACAATCATCATCAAGGACGAAGAGGTCACTTTTGAAATTCTAAATTTGTCGCATCGATCTCCAAGGCACTCGCGGTTATCAATTGCCAGGGTATTGCATTTTGGCGTTTTCTTTCAAGCTGACCTTTTTTCGAAAAAAGACAATAAAGATAATAATTTAGGGGGTGTCAACTTGATTGAAGCAGCCAGAGACTATTTCATTTTCGCTGGGATCATTTGTTTTTATTCGAATAATTATCTGGACGGTTTTTTTTTCCTATCTAGTAGCACAAACCAAATTGATATGTATCGACTTGAGTTGTATCGTATAGCTACAAAAATCTCTTCATAATAATAATTTTCCTAAAACACGTAGGTGGGCTTGGATGGCTAAAACAGAATAGAATGAATTTGCAACCGCACGCCATCAGAAGATATTTCTGCTAGAAGCGTTGGGATGTTTTCAACAAAAAAAAAGAAGGTGATTTTCGAAAAGTGACATCCTCATAAATTTAGACATTTTTATGAAGGGCTGTGCAAAAGAGTCATCATAATACTAAAAGTCACAGAGATTATTTCCCAACAATACCTGAGGGCACTTTTAGAAAGCCATAAAATTACAAGGAACGGCACAAACCGTTTGGTGAAAGTGTGTGTTATTTTCTTATAAATTATAGCATGTTCATGAAGAATTGCGTATCGGGTTATTGTATTAAAAGTCACAGAGATCGGGTTACTATAATTCTTAAAGACGTCGTCTTCTTTTTTTCACCTGAATCTTAAAGCGTCTTTAGAATGCTCTAAAATCATTTATGGTGTCCTTATAAATTAATGTATTTCTGTGAAAGATTATGCAGGGAATTATAACACTAAGAATCACATCCTCATGTACCAAAATTATTAATTGATGTGTCCTGTTGCCACCAGCACAGAGCGAGAGGGAGTAGCGCGACGACAAAGGGCTTGTATCAAATTTTTAAAATTAATTTTACAAGCAACTGTAAGAATCACTTTTGAAACCACCATAAAATCACTTATACAAGGGTGTTTGGGATAAAAACAGTAATTTTTAAAAACACTTTTCTGTAAATCAATATAAACTCATCCACATATTTATTTTGTATATTATAAAATCACTTTTAAAATCATAATTTTAATTTCATTCAAATATTTTTTTAGATTCGTGTATCGGATTACCAAACACCTCCTAAGTGCAAAAGTTGTGGGTATATCGACACATATGAGCTTTTAATTACTATTAAGGACTCAATGACCCACCACATAGTTGTGGCCCTGTTACATCCGAAGCTTCAGAACTTACAGTATATGCAAATCGTAGAATAATTTTGTAGGGTGCGTCACAACAAATCAAACCTCCTGTTTCCGGAAATCGACTGCGCACATTGATGAATTTCTATATCTGCTCTGCGGGCGCTGGGACATAGTTTAGTGATTTAATCACTTTGGCTTCTACTTGTATGGCCACATTATTGAGAAATCAGCCTCAATAACTTGAGAAGTAACGTGTTTCTTGCTTTACCAAACCAAAGTCGATGAGGATTAAAACATAGAAACTACAGTTCGGTAGTTCACACTGCAGATGATTCTCTGGTGACGTTCGGTTTTGTCATTATCGTCTTGGTCAAACCTGCTTTGGTCTGATCTGAATGCCTTCCAGGATGAGCCCTGCCTTCAATTGATAGCCTGCTTCCATCATGCTCATCTTCACCTCTTGGTCCTCTTCCCCGCTGTCAAATTCCCCCAACTCGATCTCCATCCATCCATCTTCTCTCGTCGACGGAAATTTCTGATCTTCTTCCGTCCCCGGCGACCCCCTCAACATTTCTCTTCTCTTCGATTCCCATAAAACAGAGTCTCCATCTTTTGCTCTCTCTCGCATCTGCTGCACAGATAGGACTTCCCCTTCCTCACCACGTTTCCCCACTTCAACCGTTACTTCCGAAGCTGCACTGTCCAGACCGTACGCTCTGTGAGACACCTTCATTATCAGATAAGCCCCGTACCAAGTGTTGGGTGTCAGAATCCCAGTTCTGACGCTGCATTTAACTTCTAACCAGCTGACTGTTCTGAGATGAGCCACCACCGAGAACCTGCAAATTCATTCATTTAATTAGTACACTCTCAGAAAGTAGTGGCTGAAGGAGTGTGGAAGAATTTAACGAGCGAGACCTAGATTCGGGCATGGGTGTCCAGCTCCATAACATGGGGTCGTTGCCCCACGTGACAGATAATTCCCTAGCAGAGATGATGTAAGATTTTTTACCCGAAGACCTGTCTAATTGGAAGCTCTGCAATACAAAATTGTAAAATCAGAAAACAGAGAGAGACAGGACGAATTGAAAGAAATAAGTAAAGAGAGTTTACCTTGGAGCCACCGTCAATGAGAAATGGGCGAGTGAGAGCGTGGAAGAGGTCTCTTTTGGAAGAGAAGTCAAGAGGAGTGACAGCCCTGGACAGGATGTCGGGGTAGTCAGACGGCAAGAAGGAGAGCCAGAGGAGATCGGAGAGAGCAGGGGAGCGGAGGGAGGAGGAGACGGAGCAGAATCTGGAGACGTCCGCCGGAGAAGTGAAGGAGAGAATGGTGGAGACGCAGTCGTCCGGCAAGGTTCGATGTTAGACATGAGAGGCAACGTTGACGAGAAGGCAAAAGGAAGATGAAGAGGAGGGGGGGGGGGGGGGGAGAGAGAGAGAAGGAAGGATTAGAATATCATGGGGAAGGGGATAGGTATTCATGACTGGGATTTAGGATTAGCTACTTAAATATTTGAGCGCCCTTCTATTGAAAAAAAAAAAAAAATTATCACATCTCGTAGCTGTTTAAATTTAATATAAATAGTGAGATTTATTTTTTTATATTTTTTAATAAGTAATGATTAAAAATAAATATAATTTTTTAACTGTAAAATTTTTTAAAAGTAAGTTTTCACTTAAAATTATTAATTAAATTTTTTAATTTAAATAGTATAAATTTCATTATAATAATAAATATCACAGTTACCATTACCCATGAGGAGACCAAAACTGCTTTGAAAAGTAAAGGGGGAACCCGTGGGACTTCCATACATAGCCGACGGATTCACTCCTTGTCTCGTTGTTCCATTTTCGGCGTTGGCTGGCTGGCCGTGGCCCGCAGCAGCAAGTTGTCATGGGCATAACATCAGTTGATTTCCTGCTACTATTTTTTATCCTAATTATAAAATCTTATTTATAATTTATAAATAAAATGTGTAATTAAGATAGAAGCTAATAACACTTATGGACTCTTTTTCATAAATTACATCTTTATAAATAAAATGTGTAATTAAGATAGAAGCTAATAACACTTATGGACTTTTTCATAAATTACATCTTTTTGCCATCAAAACTAAATCTGGGTTCGTAATAATTGAATCAGCCGCTAACCATTTTGTTTCCGCCGTCACAGGTAAGACCACGATTGCAATTATATAGAATGATCAGATTTAGACTTGAGACTTCATACTTAAACAATCAAAACACTTCCACCGTCCTAATGAGGAAAATTGTTTTGCTTTGATCAGTAAAATTAAAGGAATTCTATATTATTTAGCAAAATTCTAGAAAGATTTATATTTGATTTTATTTTGACAAAGACAAAGGGGATCAATGAATCTGAGCATGAGATGACGACAGGATGCGATGAGGATGAGAACAAACAAGAGAACCGAGGTGGCTGGAATATACTTGTTTTTTATATAAAAGTTTGTTTGATTTCTAATTTAGTCTTAACTATAATATTCTAATCCATTTTATCTTTCATATATATCTATTTTTTAAGATAGTCATTGTAATAGTTACATATGTTAAATATTTCATCGAATAATTAGTAAGAATATTTTATACCGTGTTGGGTTGACGCAGACCCAAACTTATCCTCCCCTAGTCCCCTCCCAAGCTCGGATGGGCTGCCATTTTAGGAAGGTTATGGTGGGTGCTGGTACTAGATATCTCGCAACTTCTCTGTTTTGTTTTATTTATTTATTTTTCCAAAACATTCATTATAATTAAGTTTGTAACGACGATGTCGTTTTCTCCTGGGAATCGGACGTCGATTCTCTATCTACTTTTTATATGAATGGGAATATTCAGCCAGATCTATGCATAATTTTCCTTTTTTTCTTTCCTCAAGGGTGCGTTCTTATTAAGATGTTAAGAATAATCAAATATTAAGTTCGCGGTACTTTGTTTTGCAGGCTTCCATCTAAATTAATTAAATTCTCTCACTAGGATATTATGACGGAACAAGTTATAATTCATTACACATGTCTGACATTTAAAAAACAACACTTTTTATGACGTCGCCTTTGCATTTGGTTGTTAAAGTAAACGATTGAATCCGTAATCAATAAATAAATAGAATGAAAGGAAAGGAGAAGCTCTGATTAAACTATAATATTGCTGGCCCGAAGAATACTGGCCAAATTAGAAAGCGATTTTAAATGCAGGACCGTGTTATGATCATTAGTCGGACTGTGAATCATTCTGAGGAACGATGCGAGGAGATAATCATGGAGACTTGGATGATGGATCCGCTTCTTTCTATTTTTTCTCCCTTCCATTTCTCTTAACTCCTCACGGTGAGTGTAAAATAAAATCTTGAAACATCTAATATTTTATCTTTTTATTATTTTTTTCATTAATTTATATTTAAATAATTGTTTTTATATATATATCAAGTGTAAGCCGTTCAAATTCAATATCAAGTAATTATGAACGATTCAATATTCAAAAGTTGTGAGTCCGTTAGCATAGATGCCCTCGTCAGGGAGGACCAGTGACCCACCACCACTCAGTGCCACGTACAGTGACAATCAGGACTGTGAGCAGTTCTCTGACTCGTTAATCCGCTGTGCTATTTAGGAAACTTCGAAATTACGCTAATGAAAATCTTAAAAATGATATGAATGGTGCGTCAGAACGTGCAAATCAATCCTGGCCCCCTGGTTCCGGGATTCGACTGCGCAAATTTCGGTAGAAATGAAAAACTAGTTTCTATATGGATAATTCATGGGACTTGAGACATGGTTTAATAAACCGCGTCGATTATTGAGTCCCACCGTTTGGAGAAATAGCATGTGTCATGGCTTTACCGAACAACAGAAGACGAGGATAAAAGCAACATCACATCTGCTCTTTAATATAAACATTAGTTAACTAATTTAAATATATTAAAAAAATTAGTTAAATTAATTATTTATAATAAATAGAAACTATTTTTTCTAGAGTATTCTTATTAATTAAGTGTATTAGTTAAAACTATCATTATTATAAGAATTTTTTCAAAATAAATAAATAAATATAAAAAATAAAATAGATTGAAATTTTATATTTAGAACAAAAATAAAAATAAAATGAGTTCTTGTATCAAGAATCAGAGATAAAAAGATACTCATAGTACACATCTACTCCATTTATATGTGTGTGAAGAAAAATGTAAAATTCATGTATCATGTTTTTTTTTTTTCCAGTTTTGTCCGCCACTTAATCTTGGATATTTTTATTTGCGCACTCCATTTTTTTTTTACCAGCATTTAACGCACTCCATTTAACAAGATATTATTGAACAAAAATAATAATTACATGCTCTGAAATTTTTGAAGACAAAACAGGAGTACGCAGGGGGAGCATATACACTGTGGACCTATTCTCACACGGTGCGTTTGGTACTGTGATCATGGTTTTGGTCTGAACTGAATGCCTTCGACGATAAGTCCTGCTTTTAGTTGATATCCCACTTCCCTCAAACTCATCTTCACTTCTCGGTCTTCTTCCCCGCTGCAGAACTCCCCTAACTCGATCTCCGTCCACCCGTCTTCTCTTCTCGAAGGGTATTTTTCATCTTCTTCCCTCGCCGACGACCCCCTCAACATCTCTCTCCGGTTACTATAAAATAGACTCTCCATCTTCTGCTTTCTCTCGTCTTTCTCGCACAGATAGGCCTTCCCTTTCTTCACCATGTTTCCCATTTCCACCGTTACTTCCGAAGCAGCACTGTCCAGACCATACGCTCCACGAGACACCTTCAATACCAGATAAGCCCCGTACCAAGTGTTGGGTGTGAGGATCCCAGTTCTGATTTTGCATTCTATTTCCAACCAGCTCACTCTTCTGAGATGAGCCACCACCGAGAACCTGTAAATTCATTCTTGTCAGAGTGGCTGGTTCAAAGTAGTATAGCTGACGGAATATGGAAAGAATTTTATATAGCGAGACCTTGACTCGGGCATGAGCGTCCAGCTCCATAACATGGGGTCGTCGCCCCCCGTCACAGACAATTCCGTAGCTGATAAGATATAACATTTTTTACCAGACCACTTGTCTAACTGGAAGCTCTGCAACACAACACTGGAAAAATAGAGAAGGAAGAGGGACAGAAGGAGTTGAAAGAAATAAATTAAGTTTAACAGGGTTTACCTTGGAGCCATTATCAATGAGAAATGGACGTGTGAGAGCGTAGAAGAGGTCTCTTTTGGAGGAGAAGACAAGAGGGGCGACAGCCCTGGAGACGATGTCGGAGTAGTCAGAGGGCAAGAAGGAGAGCCAGAGGAGATCGGAGAGAGCAGGGGAGCGGAGAGAGGAGGAGACGGAGCAGAATCTGGAGACGTCCACCGGAGAAGTGAGGGACAGAATGGCGGAGACACAGTCCTCCGGCAAGGTATGGATGTTAGACATGAGAGGCAGTGGGACAGGGGGACAGTGGTTGTCTGAAGGTTCAAAATAAAAGAATAGGAATAGAATGAAGGGGAATCGGTTAGGGAGTTCCATATATAGCAACTCGCCAGTCTCCAATGGCCCCCTGTTTGTTCCATTATTATACTACCTCCGCTAATTAATACAAGATTTTATTTGATTTTTATTTTAGTTTTAAATATAAGATTTTAATATATTTTATTTCTCATGTTTATATTTTTTTTCTAAAATAGTTATTCTAATAATGATAATTCTAATTAACACACTTAATTAGTAAAGACATTTTAGGAAAGACAACACATATTTATTACAAATAACTATTTAATTTTTTTTAATCTTTTTAAATTAGTCAACTAGCTTTTATAATTAGAACGGGAGGTAGTATTATATTTTTGGCATTGACACACCGTGGCTAGGGTCAATTTGCGGAGGCGGTCTTTGCATTGGATTATTTTTCATTTTTTAAAAACGCCTGTTTTGGAAGTGCATATACGGGGAAGGGCGGAAGGCGCATAGGAGCTTCCTCTTCAATTTACGAAGCGGCATGTGATTCTTTAGTTAATTTTAATACCAGGGAGAATGATAGGCTCGTTAATAAAGTTATGTTAACAGGTTTAACAGAGAATAAAAAATTAATTTAATAACAGTTGCGTTTCTATTTTTTAAAAATAAAAAATGAGCTGTAAATATGAATTTAAACAGTTATCAATGGGAGAACGTGAGTAAGACACTTGTATATTTTTACGACCAACCTATTGTTAAATGGATTGTTTAGATCTAGCTAGGTAGCATTCCCTACCAGCTTGGCCAGAAAGTGAATACTGTGAGTGCAGTTAACAATTCTAAATTCATGCCACCTGACCCGACCATATCCATCGGATACAGTGAGCCCAGCATAAGTTCGATATTTCGTAATTTATAGATATTTACAAGACTAGTTAATAATTTGTAAAGCATTAGTGTTCATTTTCTTAAATCATTTTTTAAAAAATTTAATCATCTTTTAATTTTTAACTCAATTATGATTCAGTTTCTTAAGAATGAGCTGGTCTCTCGATTTTTAACTAGATCATAACTCAGTTCTTAATATTTTTCTATTCAATAAATTAATCCTTAGCACAGCTATCTTACCTTTGAGTCATCACCCAGTAATACCTCACTTTCATTGCATCTCAACATTTTATACATCCACATGCTATCACAATTCAAACTGAAATGGATCATTTTGGACACGCATGTCCTCATTCTTGCCCGGTATTGTGGACACGGGGACCGCTTAGTCGCGACTCCTGTCCCTGTCATCAATTATGCCCTTGTAAATAATCATCCTGCCATAACAATTCTGCGTCTAAAGATCTACAACACTCAATCCCAAATCCCAACCTACATGGTAAAGGATGCTGCTGCCCAGGTTCCAAATAAGCTCCAGGTTTCATCACTCCGTCTTATAATTAGAATCAAAATTAGTTTTTAATTAATTTTCGTATTCAGAATGGATATGGGTATATTTCAAATAAAAATACTCCCTTGGTCCTTAATTAATACTCCCTCCGTTCCTTATTATAAGAGACAAATAACCGAAGTACGTTGATCAAAAAAACAGTTAAAATTAGTTAAAAACAATTAATGTGTAAAAAGTATAATTTTTTTTCCAAAAATGCCCTCATTAATAAGGAGAGAGAGCATGAGAGAGAACAATTAAATTATTAAAAGAAAGAGAAGTGGGAGGGAGAGAGAGTGTGAGTTGGAGATAATAAATATGGGTAAAATAGTAAATCAACACAAAAAAGTAAAGACAACTTGTAAGTGTCTCTTATATATAGGAACATGTTATAAGCATCAAATGTCTCTTATAATAAGAAACGGAGGGAGTACTATCTCTGGTCCTAATTATAAGAGCCAGTTGACTAATTTGAGGAGATTAAAGAAGTAAGTTGAGTTAGTTATTTGTCCTAAATAGGTGTTGTTTTTTCTAAAATATCCTTACTAATCAAGTGTATTGACTATAACTATTATTGTTAGAAGGGTTACTTTGGAAGAAAATGTATAAATATAATAGACAAAGTGGATTGGGGTTTTATATTTATGACCAAAATAAAAGTCAAACAGGGTCTTATATTAAGGATCAGAGGTAGTATAAGACCTAATTGTTAAGTTAATTTTGATCATAAATATAATATCTATTTCTTATACTTATTAATTTTTTTAAATTATTCCTATGGATATTTCTTCAATCATAATCAATTAAGTGAGGAATGAAGGATATTAAGAAAGATGATTATAGTGTTTGAAGAAAAATATGTCATACTTTTTATAATTAACTAAATTATTTAAATTTTTAAATCTAATCAAATTAATTAAATATATTTTATATTAAAGATTAAAAGAGTAATAAACTACACGGACTGACATAGAAACATCCTTTAAAATGTTGGTGGAGTTTCAAATATATTTCGTCTACTTTCTTGAGTTCCGTACCCAGCCGTTAGCCGCTGGGTTTTAGCAAATAGGGCTTTCGTTGAATCACCCTGTGCAAGGAATAGACAGATCATTGACGTCCCGGTGAACATTATCACGAATATTAGTATTATTTATAATTCAGAGTATTTCTAAATCATTCTGGGTTTAAAACCAATTTTTATTGAGCAAAGAGTATTAAAATTAAAGTTCTCTCAATATGTATGTTTTTTAGGGATTTGAACTTGTGTTTTATTTTTTATAAAAGTAATATAACTTTTCATCTTAACCAGTCATCACATCTTTTTTTCCTTAAATTATCTGTTATATGTTAATTACAAAATTTCATGGGGCCTAAAAAACGGGGTCGAGACTTTTTTTTAAGACAACGTCAAGCCCAAAATGACATAATAGTTCGGGCGCTTGATATAAAAGTTAGTTAATTATGTATAAAAAAAATTAGTTAATTAATTTAAATGGATTAAAAAAATTAATTAAGTTGGTTATTTGTAATAAATAAATTTTTTTCTTTCCTAATATGCTCTTGCTAGTTATATGTATTGGCTAGAACAACTATTTGATAAAATATTTAATATATACAACTATTACAATGATTATCTTGAAAAAATTGTATAAATATAAGAGAGAAAATATATCAGAATCTTATATTTATAATTAAATTGAATGTTAAACCAGGAGCTAATATTATTGTTTGACCCTGCTGAGTTTCATACCGAGTTAACAGGAGTCAAACCAGTCCTTGAGCCGAAATGCTGGAATCATTTACTTGTTGGGTTGTGTCTTAGGCTGATGCCTACCCCAGCTCAACATGGCCCGCAATCCAAATGGCTAATCCAATTATGACCTTTGAACATCATTCAAAATTCAGACTCGGTATTCATATTATATATATAGGCGCGCGCGCGCGCACACATATAGAATGATATGAAAGTGGACTCTCCGTGATTATACTTCTATTTTATCTAATTATTCAGTATATGTGCATAATTTGATACAAACGGTTGGATTGAAGGTTGAGAAGCTGTAAATTAACATCACATGTGGAAGTATATGTGATAATTATTTTTATCCCCTCCACGCCTAGCTTGGATGGAAAAAGAGTTAGAGATAAAATAATACTACCTCTAGTTCTAATTATAAGAGTCCGTTAACTAATTTGAAGAGATTAAGAAAGTAAGTTGAGTTAGTTATTTATCCTAAATAGGTGTTATTTTTTTAAAAATATTCTTACTAATCAAGTGTATTGACTATAACTATCATTGTTAGAAGGGCTACTTTGAAACAAAATGTATAAATATGAGAAATAAAATGAATTGGGCTCTTATATTTAAGACCAAAATAAAAATCAAATAGAGTCTTATATTAAGGACCAGAGGTAGTATTAGGAAAGACTATGAAAAACAGCAAAGGTTCCTAGTCCCTTCTATTTCTGATAACATATTTGTCATCCATATTCAAATTAACATATCTAATTTAATCAAATGTTATATATTAATATTTTTTAATTAATAGCTTTTACATTAATAACTGATATGGGTATTATTTTTAGAAGTTTTTTTTTTTTAAGCACTCTCCAACTCAACTGCCTCTCATTTTTCCAAAAACGATTGTGTTTATTCAAACCCAGAAGACCGGCAGTGGCTTTGACCTGTGATTTGAGACCTCTCCCATTCAAAATGGAAAAGCTATTACCAGAAACAATTTGTCGTCTGCAAACGCAGTGTCCAGCAATTTTTGACTGGCAATTAGAGATATATGCTCCCGCGAAATTATTTATTAAAATTCGCATAACTAAACAATAATTTAAGCACTCCGCTTTGAATAGATGGCTGGAAAAACCATATCAGTATAGTCAATGGGATGTTTTTGTCATTCCCACCACATATGAATTAATGTGGTGATAGCAAATAGTTTTAAATAGTACTCCTCCGATTCTTAATATAAGACTCATTTAATTAATTTGATCAGATTAAGGAAGTTAGGTAAGTTAGTTAATTACAAGAAATGTGACACGTTTTTCCTAAAATACCATAATCATATTTTTTAATGTCTCCTCTCCCTCTTCTACTCTATTATGGTTGAGGGAGCATTCATAATGGTATTTTAGAGAACATTGATAAATATGAGAAATGATTCTTATATTTAAAACAAAAATCAACTCAACAACTAGGTCCTATATGAAGGACTAGAGGAGTATATAACTTTACATCGAAGAACAAAGAATGGCCCATTTCTCATATCCAAGGTTTTTAAGAATAAGGCATTTATGAAATCAGTCCTTATGCATAATTTTTATTTTATTTTGAATCTGGTTAAAATTGAATGAGAATTTTAGGTTTTATAGCATACCTTATTTTTATACGATTAAAAAACTTATATTAAAAACTATGCCTTCTTATTAATTTTAACAACACCTGATTTTATTTTTTTTTATTTTTAATCTGCATACGATAATGAAACAAATCTTCTCTCTGTAAATATAGTTATTGCAATTTTTTTATACGCTGGAATGGAATTATGGAAGTCTCAACTTCATTATGATAATGGGCCAAGTTTACTGGGCCAGCCTAAAGGGTGCAAAGTCCATAAGTGCAAAATGCCCGATGTGGGGCTTCGGCGCCATATTTTTTTCCCTCTAAAAGAACTGAACCGTTTGCGCCCGCGTTAAATACCATATCCGTCTCCCCGTGGCATTCAAGTGATCGTGCATCCTCGTTTCTCTTCGTCCATCCATCCATGGCAATTAGACTCCACCTTAGACCTGCACCTTTGATCTTTCCCTCCTCGAATCTTCCTTCACTGTGTTTCTCTTCTTCAAACTCCTTGAACGGCCCTTCCGCATCAGCCTTCTTGAGCCCCTTCCCTCGAACAATATCCCAACGCTTGAACCCTCCTCTCATCCTCTCCCGAAGGCTTTTCCTTCCTTCAGTCTCCGGCATCTGGGACGCTTTAACCGGAGGATCTAACAATGCTCATGAAGCCGTGCTTTCAATTCGACGTGGAATGCTTCTCTTCAGGCGGGTACTCTTCACTTTCTTTTGCTTTGCAGCTTCTTTCTCATTCTTCCTCCGCTAGGCTTTTTGCAAATCCCGTATCTGTCATTCTTCTGGTTCCTTTTATCTGTGAAGGGTGATGTCCCGGGGTCTTTGGCGGAGTTCGACAAGGCAATTGAGTTGGACCCTCGTCAAAAGGCATGTAGGTTTATAAATTTTGGGAACGCTTATGTGAATTTGGAATATTGATATTTGAGCCAATTTACATGGAACTGGTTATGGACATTTTGGTTGGTACCAGATCTTTGGCAAAGAGGACTATCGTTGTACTATCTCGATAGGTACTGATACTATATATTTGGCTTTCGATTTTCCTAAATACTAATGCTAGCCTCTGGGTTTAGCATTTATATCTCATTTACTTTAGCCACCTTTCCGCTTAGGAGAAACATTCTATCATCAATGTCGTTCTATGAAATATAAAACTACTCTCTGCCTGACCGAATTAAGATTTTGAGTTCATCTCAAAATAGATTTGAAGAAGGCGCGGAGCAGTTTCGGTTAGATGTTGCACAAAACCCAAATGATACGGAGGAGTCCATATGGTGCTTTCTGTGTGAAGCTCAACTATATGGAGTGGATGAAGCAAGGAAGCGATTTCTTGAGGCATGCCATCCATTACTAGGACTTTGACATGAAATTGAGCATACATACGTTCATAGAAAATATCCGCTAACTAATTGAATTCAGGTTGGCAGAGACCCACGGCCTGTCATGAGGGAAGCATATAATATGTTTAGAGATGGCGGGGATCCTGAGAAGGTACGCTTTGCTTTTGATGTTTCCCGACTCATAATGCAATTCATCTAAGAGAGCTAGACCTCATATAACCGGGTTACCCAGTGATCATGTTAGATTTTTCTGCAAGATTTCAATGGTAGAGCTAGACCTTGTTAAACAGCACTACAATAAGTCTGACCTAATAGCAATCCGAATCTGAAATATTGTTTATGTTTGAACAAAGTGTTGCTGTTGATCTTCTCTCTTAAAGTTTACTTGGTACACAACGAGGGTTGACAGGGGAACGCTGTCTAGTTTGTGGTTTTGCATGTTTATTCATAATTCAATTGAAAATTGTCTCATCTTACTGATCTTAGGATAAGGGCACTTTATTTACCGTTTGTTCCTTGTACTATAATTTACAATTCACCTTCGATTTGTGGTCGGTTAGTTTGCAGTAGATATAAATTTTCTATTCCCCTGCACAGAAGGCCACATACATACATGCATGCATTTTAAATCCCGCGACTCTGTTGTTATTCAGATACCTATTTGAAATTCTAGAACAATATCTCACACAAGCAATTGATATTTTTGACTAGCTTGCGGCTGCGTTTTCCCAAGGCGGAGAAAATGAGTATTTTTATGCTTCACTATATGCCGGGCTTTATTATGAATCTCAGGTATTCTGGCAACTTATTAATTTTCCCTGTATTTTTTATCCCCACGACAATGATATTGTCATTGAACAATGAATTAGAAAACAAACAAAAACAAAAGAAGCATGACCATCTTCACGGGACTGCTGTTGCTTTCAGAGGGCATGACTGATGGAGATCATGGTCTCATGTTGGCGTGATGTAGATCTATGACTCTAAGTCAATATGGAGATCTTTCTTTACGATTTAGTACTACTGTGTTAATTAGAATATTATTCTAGGAACGACAATTTAGAAAAGCATCAGTATCTTTTCTCCTTGAGATAAGGGCTGTCAGATGTTTATTGTCCAAATCAATTTGAAAGTGTCCTCACTTCGCATGAATCAACATATCTTTTCTCTGCATAACTATTTTTAGAGGGCGCTTCTTTTCTTGGACAGTTGTGGATCGCTCAAAAGATTTGTGCTTGAATTTCAGGCCCTGATTTTGCTCCGTTTTATGAACCTCTGTCCCAAAAGGAAAAAATAAAATCTAGAAGAGATTCATTAGTCATGAACAATATGTCTTCTATATTTATGCAAAACACGGATCTACATTTTAGTTCTATGTAGCTGTGTTAGCATGGCTCCTTTTTTGATGTGAGAATGCTTCTTGCTTATCAATTTTATTTTTAAGTTCTGATATATATTGACAGTGACTTGTGAGTTTCGAAATGAATATCAATTATTTTTATTTGTAGAAAAACCCGGAAGGTGCTAAGCTTTATATAGTTGCTGCTTGCCAGTCACCCTATGGACAAAGGTTTGGTTTTGAACACAACATTCTGCACATCTGTTGGGTCCATAGGACTGCAACCCGTAAACATGAGGTTTTCATGCTTCATTGCAGATCTGATGATTATATGGCTTCTCTCGCCAAGGTTCATTGTCTCTGTCGAAATTGGGTCTCCCAATAAGAAGTGCTCCTTAAGAATGTGCCTGCAAGGCACAGTGAAGTGGGTACATTGGTACGTAGGATAGTCTGCTTAAGGAAAATTGAGCGTCACAATGCCGAATCAAAGAAGACTAGAACGTGCACAAATTCATCTTCCTTCAGGCTTGAAGGTCGGCCTGAATGAAGATAAGCAAAGTGTGGAGGATAAATAATATTCCTTTAGCTAATGTAGAACCTAATTTGAGAATTGATGTTGGTTATTTATGTTAGACCTGTTTCATGTGTTTATCAATTTTTTCTAAATTAATCCTATTAATATTTCCTTAATAATAATTAAGTAGGAGAGGGAATGGAGAACTGAAAAAGATGATTAGGGTGATTTAAAAAAAATATTGTATTAATTAATTTAATTAATATTTTTAATCTACTTAAATTAATTAATTATGTATATATTAAGGACCAAGGGAGTATTAATATTCAGTAATATGCAATTTGTTGACATTATCGTTAGAATTTGAAGGGGTTAAGCACGCAATACTTGGCTGGAAGATCGACAATATAACGTGACTTGAAATGTTGATTCACTTATTATGAGAAGACATTGACCTGTTGAAAATAAGAAACCTTTTTGGATCGCTTTTTTTTGTTCTTATAAGTATGTCTGCTAACCAACTCGTATTTGGTAGTATCAAGTTAAATTTTAACATTGTTAAACCTAATTGGAAAACATTTTTCTCAATATGATTTTTTGATCCGAAGTTTTTTGAAGCTTTTACGTTGCTCAGAGGATTTTGGCCACTTTGAATCCGGTCAACATAGATGACTCTTAAATTGATGTAGATCATGTTAAATTGATGCAGAAACATCACGCCAAGTTGATGATTCGGAGAAAGATGTCTTTTTTTTTTTTTTTAGAATGAAATGAAAATTCTTACTAATTTATAACAAATAGAGGTTGCTGCAAGTGCGAACAAGGGCGTGTTGACAAAAAAAAAAAAAGAAGAAAGACGCAGGACACGCCGGGACGACGAGCGTAAGCAATAAATGCGGACATTTAATTAGTAAGAGATGGGATTAAAGAATGGATAAAGCAGCCAATGCGGGACAAGACGCGGAACCAAAGTGCATTCGTTAGTTTGAATAATGAATATTGAGAATTAGTAAATGACAAGGAAGAGCCAATCATTTGGAATAAGGGCATATTCTGTGTGTGGCCAGCATATTAATTTTGGATATTCTCTCTCCACATATTCCTCCACGGCATATGCCCTCCCTCCCGTTGCGTCCTCCCTCCACGCACTTCTCCGTCGTTTCACCATCTCGTCTTTTTCACTCACGTTACTCCCATTCATTCTCAACTCTTCTTTAGTTCTTTTCATAACAGTATCCTATGCCTGACTCCATGCAGTTTATAATAAATAACCACCATGTTTACGTCACATGGCCTTCCAAATAAGATTTTAAACTTTAAAATAGTAATTGTTTTATCTACAAGATCATATTTTTTAAATTTACAATTAAAAGATGTTCCTAAGGTAAATACCAAATCTAATGATGACGCTTTCAATTATCATATCTCAAGAAGGAGAATGATCCGTGGAATCCACTATGAAGTTCAATTTTAAGAAGATAAAAAGAGAAGGAAAAAAAAAAGAGGACAACGTGGCATAATAGTTAAAACACGTTTCAGCGAGTTAGCGTGCAGCCGGTGTCATCCTAGCCCTCTCTGCCTCAGTTCCGGCCATGAAATACCTGAAACCGTGGACTCCCTGAAAAACTATAAAAGGCCCACCCTCTGTTTGTTACGTTTTCGATACCCTCAAGTATAGTTCACACGCGCCGTCATTTCGCTCTTTCTTCGGTCTCTGCTGCTTCCTCCCATGTCCAGCCCACCGAAACTCATGCCACATACACTGTGCTATTGATTGATTCTCTTGCGCATTTGTTTGAGATATTGCTATGTCAACGGAGCGGCTGATTGAACCTTCCCATGCAATGTCAGAAGCATTGCCGACTTATCAGTCGTTGAGGCAATGCGGCGAGCCTAGTTGGATATTTGAAGAATTGCCGAAGGCCACCATTGTTTCCGTTTCCAGACCAGACACCGCAGATATTAGTCCAATCCTTCTCTCTTACACCATTGAGTTGGAGTACAAACAGGCACTCTCACTCTCTCTTCCCCCTTGCATATCTATGTTTGTGTTCTGCCTTTTTGTTTTTCTATAAATCAAGTTTGTGCTTCCTCGATTTTCTCTTGTTTGGCTGATGAGAGAATTCATGGATGAGGACTTTTCTGTTTTTGGATATGATTTTTGTTTCCTAATTCTTCATTACGTCGAGTTAAAGCAAAGAAAGGGTGGGAGAACTAAGCATAGACTGTTTCAGGAGTTGTTCGGCTAAACTGTGGTCTAAGTCATTGGCAAAAATATTGCTTGTGATTGTGATTATTCTTTCTTGTGTTCAATTTTACTACGCAAATCATTTTTAGCAGAATTGGATCATTGTACATTTTAGAATTTATCGGTGAGGATGAGCTGATCAGTAGAAATTACGTTTCGCGACTAAATACAAACTATACTGAGACTACACGGATAATTTTGCATAATTCGGGTATTTTCACAGTTTGCTCAATACATTTTACCACTTATGTGCTTTCTGTATTGGTGATGGTTCGATTCGGATGACAGCATGTACCTATAGTGAGAGATGGTACATTTGAGAACCTTCGTGGTGCATTAATAAGTTTGTTCTGGTAAAATTTTACAAGCAAAATGATATATTAGGTGGTAGAGTCTAACGGCATCATGCATATAGCCAATTTCGCTTAGGAAGATGCGTTTTGCTGTTTTTGAAAATTCTACGAACATATGTTTGTAAATTTTCATGTCTCATGCTAACAGAGGCTTCTGTCATTTTAAAGGAAAATGATTTCTTCTACTGGCTACCTCTTCTTAGCAAGTCATGTCTGGCTAATGTATTGATAATAATTGAAATTGTTTGACACATGTACAGTTCAAATGGCGCTTAAGGAAGAGAGCATCACAAGTTCTCTACTTACATTTTGCTTTGAAGAAACGTGCATTAATTGAAGAATTTCATGACAAGCAGGGGCAGGTTTGCTCATATGTTGCATTTTTTGTGGCCATTTTTTTCTTTTAATCTTTGATTGGTTTCCCAATCTCATTTTTTCTTTTTTTCTGAGGGAAAAAAATGAGATCCTTCATCAAGTAAAAATGTAGGCTTATGCTTTCAATAGCTTTAGTCCTTTGTGTCTGATTTCTTATCTTCAACTTTCTCTTTAAGGTAAAAGAATGGCTGCAAAGCTTAGGAATAGTTGATCCAACGGCGATGGTGCAAGATACTGAAGAACCTGACGATGGGGCTGTGCCTTTACATCATGAAGACAGTATAAGGAGCAGGTATCTCCATTTATATTGTCACAATATGATGCATTTCTGAACCTCTCAACATACCTTGAATTCTTTATGCTATTCCCCTGAATTTATTTATTATTGTAACTTGATCAGATATGTACCATCCGCGGCAGCCCTACCAATCATTCGGCCATCACTGGGAGGGCAGCAGTCAGTTGCAGATAAAGCAAAAGTCGCAATGCAGGGTTACTTGAATCATTTCCTTGGAAACTTGGATATTGTCAATTCTCGAGAGGCAAGTGGCAATACTCATCATCATGAATTTCTTTCGCTTATGTGACTTTTTTGCTGATATATTTGCGGATTGCACGCTGTTCCTTCTGCAAAGGTTTAAATGACATTTTAGTACTAGTGTCTATGGAGAATTTGTTCTCGGATACAAATACATTTATCTTTAGTTAGAATATAAGTGGATTGATATGAGAATACAAATCCCCTTTATGCTCATCCCTATGGCTTTCATACAACAGTGATATTGATGTAATTCTGGGTAGCGAAATACTGATTTTCCATAATTGCTGCAACTTATCTGGTGCTAAAATATTCCTTTCTGACATATGCTTTTGGATTACAGGTCTGCAAGTTCTTGGAGGTCTCTAGGTTATCCTTTTTACAGGACTATGGGTCAAAAATGAAAGAGGGCTATGTAATGGTGAAGGGCTTATCAAATATCTCAAGGGATTCAGATGTAACATGCTTTCCATGCGAATGGCTGGGTTTGTGCAATAACAACTGGTCCAAGGTTGGAGCATACACCATATTTTCTTTGTAATCTTCTCATGGAAATTAAATTTGCCTACATTTTATTCTTACCCTTATTCCTAATACTATATTGTCTGCACACAGGTGTGGGCTGTCCTGAAACCTGGCTTTTTGGCCTTGCTGGATGACCCTTTCAGCAACAAACCGGTAGATGTAATTGTTTTTGATATCCTTCCTTCATCCAGTGAAGATAAGGTTTCTCCTATACATTTGGCTGATCAACTCAAGGAACGCAATCCCTTAAGATACACATTTAAGGTAAGTTACTCTCTAGTGCTAGTGTATTTTGAAGCGTGTTCTGATTGATTATCACTTCATACAGAAGAGTCCGCCCTGAAATAATTATGTTTTGCTCTCAAACAAATAATAATTTCAGTTTATAAAAAATAATAATAATGGAATTTGTAAGGTAACTAGCGGAAATCGGAGCATAAGGTTGAGAACTAGCAGCAGTGCCAAAGTTAAAGAATGGGTTACTAAAATTAACGAAGCTGGCCTTGGACCTCACGAGGGTTGGTGTCGTTCTCATCGCTTTGGTTCATTTTCTCCCATAAGAGGTTTGACTGAAGATGGAAGCCAAGCCCAGTGGTTCATCGATGGTAAGGCAGCTTTTGAAGCAATTGCTTCCTCAATTCAGGAAGCAAAGTCAGAGGTAAATGCCGTTTAGTCAATGGTAACTAGAGTGTATATATTTGGCTTGTTTTAGGGGACAGCTAGACATTTATTGCTGAACCAAGATGGAAACTGGGTGCAGATCCTTATCACTGGATGGTGGCTTTGCCCAGAGCTCTATCTGAAACGTCCTTTTCACTCTCATTCTTCCTTTAGGCTGGACGCATTACTGGAAAAAAAGGCTAAACAAGGAGTTAAGGTACACATTTTCCTCACTCCCTCTCTCTCTCACACACACACAATCGGTTGTGGATATTACTTCCTTATTTGGAAGTGTCTGATACTTAAAGATTGGCTCATGACTTCAAATAATTATTTTAAGGATCCACGTGCTTCTTGTCTTCTTATTTTTCCTTTTGGCCATTACAGATCTATGTGCTTCTGTACAAGGAGGTCTCTTTAGCTTTAAAAATCAACAGCTTGTACAGTAAGAGAAGACTTCTCAACATTCATGAAAATGTGAGAGTATTGCGGTATCCCAACCATTTATCGACTGGTGTCTACTTATGGTAAGAACTATACCATGAAGCGTGAACATCGCCTTCATTCATAAAAGTTAAAGGTGGACTAAACATAATAATGTCAATGTAACCACGTAAGACTAATATCGCTTGGTTTCATTCAGGTCGCACCATGAAAAACTTGTAATCGTTGATTACAAGATTTGCTATTTTGGAGGACTAGATTTATGCTTTGGCCGTTATGACACACCTGAACATAAAGTGGGTGATTTCCCCTCCGAAATATGGCCCGGAAAGGACTATTACAACCCAAGGTATGTTTTTCTTCTTGTTTCAGAAAAGAAAATAAATAAATTTGAAAAATAGAATGTAATCAATGGATTCATGATTTATGGATTAAATGGTAATGTCGAAACTTTTTACAATATATCGGTTGCGGAATGCAATCTGGACAGAGAATCTGAACCTAATTCATGGGAAGACACCATGAGAGATGAACTGGATCGTGTAAAGTATCCCCGCATGCCGTGGCACGATGTCCATTGTTCTATTTGGGGACCTCCCTGCCGTGACATTGCTCGGCACTTTGTTCAACGTTGGAACCATGCTAAGGTACATGGTTTGCCCAATGCTCAAGTTTCAGCCACCCCACCAGTTTTTTTTTTCTTTTCCAATTATCTTTTCGCTCCTCTCTTCTGACATGTTGAGTCATTTCGCAGAGAACTAAAGCTCCAAATGAACATACCATTCCGCTACTTATGCCACACCATCACATGGTCATCCCTCACTACATGGGAAGAAGCAAAGAGATAGATATCGATGGATTCAAAGAAGATGACAAGAAAGAAGTTGAAAGTCAGAATTCCTCTTCGTCACAATCACCTCCGCAAGATATACCATTGCTTTTGCCTCAAGAAGCTGGTGGAGAAGATATTAAGTTAATTGGGAACAATGCGAATTATAATCTCACGGATCAGACAAATTTTTGGGAAAGCCGAAATCCAGGCGACGAAACTTCAGATGCTCAGGTGGAAGGTTTCCTAAATGACTTTGATCCTTTTAACTTGGAGAGACAATCTCCCATGGATGCTTCAGATGATTGGTGGCAGACACCTGAAGAAGGTTATTGTGATGCCACTGCTCTGGAATGCGGAGAAGTTGGTCCTCGTACTAAATGTCGTTGTCAGGTTAGTAATGCCTCCTGGATCTGGTATCAATATATAAGATCATAAAATCATAAAATTCAGAGGAATTTTACATTTTCTGCTAATTGTATCACAGTGAGATTTAAAGTCTTTCACCGACTAATTCTTACAATGAGCCCTAGAACATTCTATTCAAGTTCCTAGTTGATTGAGCACTGCATTAGTGCATGGACTGTTTGTTTATTTTAATATCATTATACATTATTATTTATCTGCTGCCATCTTGGATGGATATGCTATCCTCAGGTAATCAGGAGTGTCAGCCATTGGTCTGCTGGAACCAGCCAGACGGAAGAAAGCATTCACACTGCTTATTGTTCTCTCATTGAAGAAGCGAAACATTTTATCTACATTGAGGTAATTGAGTTTTGTGATTTTCTTTTCTTTTCTTGTTGATGATTTAGTAGGAACTGCAGTTCTCTATCCAATCTCCGTATTGATAATTTGCTCCTGCGTACAGCATTGCAACCACATGAAAGAAACGTTTAAATAGAATATATAGTTATATATAGTAATATTAAAAATAAATAAATGAAGTTCAAGCATGTGTGTGTATAAGTGGATCAGTTGACAGTCTGATATACAAGATCAAGAAGCAATGTCATTCCGTAAATTTTCATGTTAAATACCAAGTGTGAGCTAAGTTCAGTTTGAAATTCTAGTTCATTGGAATGAAACACTGATCAAATGGTCAGGTCGGTATGCAAAACACTTCAAAACAATCGTGAGTGTCATACCTTTACTTATTATATCTGCTTCTTTTGTATTTTATTCTTTAATTTATGAAAAAGGGAAAATCTTATTCGGTTGGCCTTTATTTATTGTTTTCTTTCAGAATCAGTTTTTCATATCAGGCCTGGCAACTGATGATACCATACAGAACCGTGTATTGGAAGCATTATATAGGCGGATTTTGCTGGCTCACAAAGAGCAAAAGCTTTTTAGAGTTATTATTGTGATGCCTCTATTGCCTGGCTTCCAGGTAAATTTTACTAGCCTTCTTTGCGTAATATTCACTCCTTTGTGCAACAGCATAGAAATAACTCCTATTGTAACTTGCCATTACCAGGGTGGTCTGGATGATGGTGGGGCAGCAACTGTGAGAGCCATAACACATTGGCAGTATCGAACAATCTCTAGAGAAAAACACTCCATATTAGCTAACCTTAAAGCTGCGCTTGGCCCTAAGACTGAAGATTACATTTCTTTCTACGGTCTGCGTTCTCATGGTAGACTTTCTGCTGATGGCCCTATGCTTACAAGGCAGGTACTTCATTACATATCATCATTCTATGCAGCTCCCCCCCCCCCCCCAAAAAAAAAAAATCTGCCTTGCTCTCCAGAGTATGGCTTCTGCAGAACAAATAAACAGTGTTTTACCGGTAAAATCGTGAATTTGTCTTCATCATAATAAAATGATTGACTGTTAAAATTGGTTTCCTTCAATTCATATGATATGATGTACGTTACCTTGTCTATGCAGGTCTATGTACACAGCAAATTAATGATCGTAGATGACCGTGTTGCTATAATTGGGTCTTCTAATATAAATGATAGGAGTTTGTTAGGTTCAAGGGACTCTGAGGTATACTCATATTTGAGGCATCACTAAACTCGTTATTTTTAGTGGTTATGTAAGAAAGCTACAATGTTCCATAGAGGGTTGGGCTGCTGGGAAGCAAATTACCAAGTCTTACTAGTATATATATCTTTTAACCAGATTGGAGTGGTAATCGAAGACAAAGAGTATGTCGATTCATCTATGGATGGAAAGCCATGGAAAGCTGGGAAATTTTCCTATAGCCTCCGTTGCTCCTTATGGTCTGAGCACCTCGGTCTACCTACTGGAGAGATAAATAAAATCAGTGATCCAGTAGCAGATACAACTTACAAGGACTTATGGTCAGCAACTGCGAAGGTGAGACTTTTACAAGTTTTAAATTCTGTCCAGATTCCACAGATACGGTCTTTGTGATTTTATCTGCATGTTGAATAGCCTTTTTTGTCGTTATGCTCCTATTATGGCATATGAGCCGCTAGTTCTTATGTGTGACAGGAAAATACCAGCATATACCATGAGGTCTTTTCCTGCATACCCAATGATCACATACACTCCAGGTGTGCTTTTATATTTTTTATCCCACCTATGTTCTTGTGTTTTTCTTTCAGCATTCAAATTCTCTAATCTGTCATCGACATATGTTGCAGAGCTGCACTTAGGCAAAACATGACTCACTTAAAGGACAAACTCGGTCATACCACTATAGACTTGGGAATAGGCCCTGATCAAACAGAGCACGCAGGCAGACTGAAGTGCATAAAGGGGCATCTTGTTTGTTTTCCTTTGGAATTCATGCGCGGAGAAGATTTAAGGCCAGTTTTCAATGAGAGTGAGTTTTACGTATCGCCTCATGTATATCATTAAGTGTGCCAGTTCAGAAGCCAGGGAGAACTCTCCCAGACTTTTTGTATATAAACCAGAGGACTTGGTATTATTCATGCGTGGGTTGTACATTATTTATTAGCTAATGGATCAGATGAGGTGGAACATAAAAAGGGAAAGGGCGGAAAGTGAAGGGAAATATTTGATGACACTTACTGGAGTCTCAGGAAAACCGACGGTGGCAGCTTAGAACTTAAAGGCCACACTGTACAGCATTAATTCATTGATTTGATTGCAAAGAATTGTGTATACATTTTTTTCAATTGGCCCGGGATAGGCTTCTCTTCTTCCTGGAAATTAATAAAGTACTGTTTGAATTTAAGAATTTGGCTACCATTGCAAGTAAATATGTTTTATGTATCTTCATTTGAGGTTAGATCTGGTTCGGAGTTGTAATCTTTACTATTTTTGAGTTTACACTTTTGTTGAGAGAGTTCAATTTGTTAATCTTACATTGGCTTATTGTCAGCAGAGACATTGGTACTCATACTAGATGTGGGTTCATAAAAGCAAAGTGTATTGTTTAAGATTATAAATAATATAACTCATTTAAATATTTATATTTCATGTCGACAATAACAAAAAATTTTAAAATAAGCTTGATTATAAACTTGTCTTTTGCACATGTTGCGGAATAAATACAATTGTTAATAATTTATAATGATAACATTTTTTTATGAATTTTATATTGTATATATATATAGATATGGTTAAAAAAAATTAATAGCCAATCAAGCTGGCCGCGAGGTTACTATTAGACTATTAAAGGACGTAAGGGTCTCTGTCAAAGAGTCAAAGTACAGTTGTCATCATGCAAATGTAACCGTCCGTGTAAGCTCAATGCTCTCTTTATAATGTAGTCAATAATCTATGGTTGGATAAGACTCAGAGATCCATTGGTTGTGTACAGTGTTTTGTTAGTCAGCAAGTGATAAAGAGTCGCGAGCTCTTCCTCTCTTACCCAAGCTGCCTGGAGAGAACTCGGGAGCCGAGGGATGCATTTAGCGTCTACCAATTTGGCGTTAATACGGGGAGGCCGCCCGAAATAAAAATCGACGACGACGACAGAAACAGTAATCAGAAATAAGCAGAGGAAATAAAGGGCATGATCTCAACAGTGGTTGAGAATTCGATTATTTGATTAGATATATTTTTTGAAAAAATTCTTGTCAGCATTTCATGGATGGAATAATGCGAATAGCCGAAAATAATGAGTTGTTGGGGATGTGGAGATCAAGTGCAGAGGCAGAGAAAATATCTGGGGTGTTAGAGTATAACGCGGAACCGTTAACTAGTTTGTCCTCTTTCTCATAATGGTTAGTAAGGATATCGACATAGCGTAAAATGCCATCTCAACACTTGTGAATGATGATGGTGAGATATGACTGAATAATGAAGTATCCCTCCTGAACTGAAGTCTGAAAGGGAATGCCCAGCTGCAGAGGCACCTTGCCTACCTAATTTCAAGTCGCCTCTGATGACCACTTACTCATTGGCCAGCTCATTCAACCCGACAAAACACATATGATCTCGTCAACAATATATCCACCTCACCCCGTCCTTCTCAACAACAACTATACGTGAATACATCGTAAATTAAATGTTAAGATGGTTATCAAAGGTAGCTAGATTTTTTTGTGTGTGTTCCTGGTCTGGGAATTTTCAAGGCCAGTACAGTGCCGTTCGTCAAAGGGATTGATCTTGCTGTTCTCAGGACACTGTCAATCTTATCTTACCCAAGACCAGGAGGGTTGCTTCGTCAACCGACCCTACGGCATTATACCAGATCTCGAATCATCAGTATCAGCATTTATCAGGCACTTTTTAGATAAAGACGTGATATTCATATCACTACGCTAGCTTACTGTCACTCGCATAATAGTTTCAGACAGATTCTTGTCACCATCACGAGGCTCACAGTGACCCGTTATTTTATAAAGTCTTTTCCTTTCGGCCAATAGGATATGAGGACATCAAACGGTATGAGTGTTAGGTATGGGTTGGGTGGGTAGTCTTGTGGATATACGCGCGCACACATACTTGGCACTGCATGTGAGCTATGCGACAAACCTAGCGACGACCACACCGATTATGCAATCTGACAAGGCAAGTGGGCATCATATCAGCAGCGCAAATGATGCATGTAAGCATCTTAAATTTCTAGCTACTATTTGATGCTACATAGTATGTAGAGTGTGTGTGTTGATCCGTGTATCGGGAAAATACATACGAGTGGGAATCTTGCGCTTGGGTTGAAGCCAGCCATGCCGTAAAGTGGAATCCAAATACTACTTTGTTTTCTGGCCTAGGTATCAGTATCAAAGACGATTTTGAGGCTATGAAGCTTTTTATAGGAGCTAGCAGCTAGTCAGTTTTATGAGGGAAAGGAGAGGAATCCCATTCAGTGAGAAGATAAAGATGAGTATATGCAGATCATACTTGACCCATTTGCGCACAATCTAATAAGTGGAAATATTAACACATGAATGTATATGCAAGTGTTGAATTGAGTTCCACGACGAAGCGTGAAGTGGACGTCAAACAATGTGGGACAAATTACAACTAAGGGGAGCAAATAGATCCACAAATGAGATAGTAATTACAAGTGGAACAATGATTTGAAAGCATGGAAAAGATGAACAAATTTTCTACCACTTTCTAGTCTTGGAATGAGGAGAGAAGGGTAATGATGGAGTGATATGTGATTTAATGATTGTAAAAAGAAAACAAGCAAAAAACAAAAGATTTAGTCCTAGATTCGCTTTGGAATTGGATACATCCAACCAATGTGTGGCCACCGTAAGTCACACCCACTCGTACCAGAAAGTGTAGGTCCTACGCCTCTCCTTCAAAGCCTGTTAGGTCCCCACGACCACACCAGATTCCCTTTCCCACCCTTCACCTTATTTTACTCCTTTTTTTTTTTTTTTTTCAAATTTAGCTGAAAAAGAACTGATAAGATGATTCATGAGACACGTGAAGAATGAAAGCGCCGGGACAGGGCACAGAAACAGGGCATGAACTGAGAGTAACTTTTATGGTAAAGCAGGGTTCACACACAGAGTCACAGAGACAGAGGACATTGGATTGGAGAGATCCACAGGTATTGAGTCATTGTTTTACCGGAAGTTGTCGGTAGTGGGTAAGCAAATTGAGATCCAGCGTCGGTGAGTGGAGGGTGGGTCCCCTGATACCATGGCCACTCTCTCATCGTCTCATTCTCTGTCTCTCCATTTCCATTTTCCCATGGGTCGGTGAGAATGCCTATTATTATGTCTCAACTCTTTTTAAAGGTCTGCTTATTTGTTAATTCCATTTTATTTTGGGTGACAATTGGGATATTCATATTCTTAACTGCAAGTTGGAGTGAAAAATGAATGATGCAAAAGAAGATGCATGAACGCAGAAGCTTGGCCTAGAGAAGGACAACCATATAGCTCCCTTTAGTAGGCGCCATACCCCGAACAAATAAATAAGACAGTTTCTGTACATTCTCTCACATACTTTGTCATTTATCTTTTTTTCTCTTTTTATTAAAAGGGCATCCATTAATAGGATATTAAGATAAGGCTATAAACAATATTGAATCCCTGATCTTTCACTTAAAAAAAAAAAAAGGAGGACCTTTTCGTGCTACAAAACTATGAGAGTTGGAGAGAATTGTAATTCAAATTGTAGAGGCCGGGTCTACAGTGATCCACTGCAAATCACCTCACGCCTTCTTCCATAGACTCTTGGGTGACTGGTGATAATTTTCTTGGAGCGTGGCAAGATGTATTAGACTCGTTTAGAATGATTTATAAAGAGTTTTTAAACTAAAATTTATATTATATTATATTATATAGGCATGTGAGAGAAACTTTATCTTAATTTATATAAAATTTATTTATAAATAATTTTAGTCACGATTCCAAAACGGGCCCCTAGAGTGTTCGGTTGAGAAAGTTGACCCGCATGGGGTGATTTTTCATAAACCTCATCATCTCCATCTTCTCTTTCTCTTCAAGCGATCCTCCGATCGAAAGCGAGTCCTCAAACGATGGCATAATGATAGCCTCATTGATTTTCAGGATTTAAAAAAAAAAAAAAACAAGAAGAAGAAGAGATAGCCTCGTTGATGATGGTCTGACAAATTCAACCGTTATATTTCACTTATATATATTGATTTTATATTATTCAGGAGTCATAATCTTGACCTTTAATATTTAAAATGCAAAAACCAAAAGTTCGTCGAAAGTGTGGGTATTATGATTATCGGATTGGTATGGAGCCATTTTAAAAGAATAATGTCTGATTCTGCCTTCAAAAACAAGGTTTCATAAAAATATATTATATATTACTTTTATTATCAAATGACGTAAAATCAGCTTAAATATCGTTTGGCCACATATTATTCGTTTATAGGGACTTAATTATGCATTTCGTCGTAATCGCCAGCCACAATTTATATATTAATAATAGAAAGATAACGCTAAAATAATATTGTCAGATTTATTAAAGAATGCCTATTAATAAATTCCGATCAATAAAATAAAGGAACCATTCCCTGATAAGTCGACAGGTGTACGAACCGACATTTGTACGAAGCATCTAATTAATAACCACACATATATCATTATTATTATTATTGGCTTCACTGAAAAAAATAACTACGGATGAAAAATTAAACTCCAAATTTTTTATTTTGGCCTTGAAAACTCCCTGCAATACATATATTTTTAAATATCGCCTACTAATTTTATAACAGTATTTTGAAAAAGTTGAGGAATGTTTCTTCATGACTCAAAATCCATGGACGTTATTTAAAAGTTGATCATGGATGAATTAAATTACCGTAATTAATAAGAAAAAGCGTAGTATAATTTTTTTGCAGAGCTGTATAATTTTTCTTGTCGTCAACTATCCAGCATATTTTGAGCACATATTATTCAGGAGACACAATAGTTCCCCGAATGTGGACTAAGGAAAAATAAAGATAGAATTGGTCAGTTTTTGTCCATAACAACCATAATAATACAGATTCCCAGTGTTTGGCAGCTCATATTGCTTCTCCTGAACGTAACAAAAACAATATACGGAAAACTGATCACCAAAAAAAAAAAGTCCACAAATTCCCCGTCCGAGGGAGATATCGAATTCACTCTTCAATCTAATAATGATTAATGACGACGCTTCAAATAATTATCATGAATTAAGATTTTAAAGCGTAAAAAGCTGGGTCATCAAAATTATTTTAAGATATATATTACCGTGGCGACGTGGCCCTACCAAAGAGTTAAAAAAATTACGCAGATGTAAGCCGGAAAACAAAAAGACATTTGCGTTTCACGTATTGTGGAATTAACTTGATGATTGGTGCGAGAGCTGAGATAGAAAGATGCTTTACGAATATTTTAATGAGACGAAGACGTGATTTTAGTTACAAAGGTTAGCGTCACAGATGAATAGAGCGAGTTCTCTTCAGTACGTACAGAAATGAGGCTGCGTCGTTGTGATCATCTCTCGGTCTTGTTAGAAATCACACTGAACCACGTATCGCTACCAAACAAATAGCCCTCTCATGGATTGCCATTCCTCTTCTCGAACTCTCAGCTTCCTTCTTCCTTTTCCTGTCCTTTTCCGGCCACTCCCTCTGATGATTCTGCCTCTCTAGCCACCGCTTCCTCCGATTCCCCCAAACCCAAGGTCTTTTCTCCTCTGCTTTTGATTTGTTTCCTTTGGATTCCGCTGCTTCATTGCGATTCCTAAGGTTTTGGTTCTCAATTTGGATCAGCAACTCCATGCACTGTTTTCTTTTTATCTTTCTCATGTTTTGTTTATGGGTTTATGCTGAGTTCAGCCAATTTTGGTGGTAAACAAGTCGAGTCCTCAACTTTTGGTCTTTGCCCTTTTTGTTCTTGTAGTAGGGGCGTCGCTTCACTCAGTTTGCTGTTTCTGGTCTTCTTCTAATTCTTTATTAAATTTCTGCTTAATACACTGATTTTTAAACATAAGCTGGTTTGTGCCGAAAATTTTCCCTCTTCTCAGGTCCGGAGTGCAGAAAAATCTTACTATTTCCTATTAATTGAGCAGAACAATTCAGTTTCCATAAAAACCAGCGGAAAAGAACGACGCAGAGAGGGATTCTTTGTTTTTAGCTACCTAGTAGATTCTACGAGGTACGAACCCGTTGTGGCTTCGTGGATCCCAGCTTTTCCAGATTCCCAGATTTTGGCCTACTTATGTTACATCTTTTTGCTTGTTTTCTTGAAGAAGAAAGTATGGGGCCCCCCTGTTTGCTTCGCAAGCCAATGGATGGCAAATAATGGAACGTTATAAGGTGGATATAGTATAGTTTCTTTGCCTTTGGCCTGCACAAAAGGGGTAGAGTACAGGAATGGCCATGCCGAGGTTCCTGTAATTGTGATTTGAGGCCGGAAGTAACGAAATAAAGAATTCCAGGTGCAATGCTGGAATTGTGTGGGGGAATGAATATCCTCGGCTACCTGTTTCAGGTTTTAGCCTTTTCTGATATTAAATTCTGGGATTCCGAGCTTTCTGACTCAGAAATTGTCTTTTGTTTGGTCACGATATCCCCCATACCCAACTTGCTTTTCCCTTATTCGGGTTCAGAGAAAAGTGTGGTATGCAAATATAATAATTGAGAAAGGAAGAAAGGGGGAAAAAAAAACCCTCCTTTCAATGGGCTGTTTCCAAATTTCTCTACCTGCTACTCATTCTTTTCGTGACCGCATGACCTCTACTCTGCTGGTCTTCGTCTAACTGTTATAAATTGAATTGCTTGTTTCAGAAGAGCTTCGTATAGAGAGTATCAGATTGCAGAAGGTGATTGATATGGGGCACTTATCGTCCATGTTCAATGGGCTGGCAAGGTCGTTCTCAATAAAGAAAGGGAAGAGTTCTCGGAAATGCGATGGTAGAGAAGCTGCCGAAGCAATGGCCAAGGAAGCTAAGAAAAATGACCAGATTCTCCGCACTTCTGGCACCGTTCATGTCCAGGGTTCCAATAACTTCGCCTCAGTTTTTTCCAAGAAAGGGCAGAAAGGAGTCAACCAGGATTGTTCCATAGTGTGGGAGGTATTTAGAAGTAAAAGAACACATCGGAATCTTAAATATCGAAAGCTGTAATGTAATCAATCCCGTAAATAAACATTATTGTTGATGCTGGTTGCAGGAGTTTGGATGTCAAGAAGACATGATGTTCTGTGGAATATTTGACGGCCACGGACCATGGGGTCACTTCGTGGCTAAGAAAGTAAGAGAGGCAATGGCTCCATCTTTGTTGTGTAACTGGCAGGAGACGCTTGCGCAGACCTCGCTTGATCCTGACTTCGACTTAGAGGATGAGAAAAAGCAACATCCTTTCAACATATGGAAGCACTCCTACTTGAAGACTTGTGCCGCCATTGATCAAGAGTTAGGGCGCTCGCGCAAAATCGATTCTTTCTACAGCGGAACGACGGCCC
Organism: Neltuma alba; assembly: GCF_004799145.2. Taxonomy (NCBI): domain Eukaryota; kingdom Viridiplantae; phylum Streptophyta; class Magnoliopsida; order Fabales; family Fabaceae; genus Neltuma; species Neltuma alba. The sequence continues at coordinate 74,276 of NW_021637553.1, read as the reverse complement.
TCTCCATTGTTCGCCAGGTAATTAACTGCTTTTACCAATGTGCATTTCTGAGCCCCACGTGTTTCCATTTAAGCTCATGAGGCCTTAAATGCTGCAATGTCCAGGGTGAACTAATCGTTGTGGCAAATGTTGGTGACTCTCGGGCTGTATTAGCCACAACGTCAGATGATAATAGCTTAGTGCCAGTACAACTGACTGTTGATTTCAAGCCCAATCTGCCTGGTTAGTATTCTATGACTCTTTGCTGCCCTCACAACGTCGCATCTCAGTGTATGTAAGAAGATGATCCTTATTTTTTCCCTTCTCTGCAGAGGAGGCAGAGCGCATAATTCAGTGTCAGGGACGAGTGTTCTGCTTAGAGGACGAACCAGGAGTTCACAGAGTGTGGCTACCGGACGGAGAGTCGCCGGGATTGGCCATGTCCAGAGCGTTCGGAGACCACTGCGTGAAGGAGTATGGTCTGATTTCTGTTCCTGAGGTAACACACAGGACTATCAGCAGCAGAGACCAATTCGTCGTGCTAGCAACAGACGGGGTATACAAATATGGTCACCTCAAAGAAACATGGTTTTGCTTTGCTGTTTTCTTTGTCTAAAATCTAATGGTGCGAAGAAAATGTTTGATAGGTGTGGGATGTGATATCGAATGAAGAAGCGGTGCAAATAGTGGCTTCAACAGAAGACAGAGGGAAGGCAGCGAGGAGATTGGTGGAGTGTGCGGTGGGGGCTTGGAAGCGCAAACGAAGGGGCATTGCCATGGATGATATTTCCGCAATATGTGTATTCTTGCACCCTCCTCCTCCTTCTCTCCTAAAGTAGCATTCGCTCTAAGGCAACTTTCTGTTGCTTCGTCTAACCTTCTCCGTTCACATTATGATTAAGATCCGTTGCAATCTGTCTTTGTTGCTAACCCAATCCATCTAACTTCCCTGCTTCAAATCAACAATTTGACCGTTCATATCAAATGGTCACGCAGCTCTTCACTTTCATAACCAGTCTCCCTCCCTTGTTTAAGGTTTTCTTACTCATTTTATAAATATAAAATTAACTCACCCGAATCCTTATTAAAAATCTTTTACCATTTTCTTACTTTATTTTATATCCGTAAAAATTTAACTTTATATAAAATTTTAATTTGACCCATTAATATTGTAAGATGTTTTTTTTTTTCAATATTCCAAAACAAATACTACTAACTGAGGACGCTGGTATTGAAGTTTTAGATGTTAACACAACATTATCAATTAATGATATATTGAGTTTAAATCTTTGAAAACAATAATAATTGGCATAAAAGTATTATATAAGACTAATGATATTAAACTTAAAGGTGAATTCTATTAAAAGAAATGCTCCTTAACTATGCGGTAAATTTTATATTTAAAAATTGTGGGTACCTATAACCCAGGAAAAAAAGGGTGATGACACTAAATAAATTACATAATTTTAATAAATATGATTTAGTGATATTGGGTTATTGTTAATCATGGTGAGATGCGGAGCCCCGTCCGCAGTTATCGCTTATTACTTGTCCATGATTCCGTTCTGCCTTTCATTCTGTATAATACTCCTCCTATCTCATAGCTATTATTACTGACGAATTCACTGGTTTCGTTACGTTGATATCCAGACATTTTTTCAAATGTAGAATTTACCGCTTAGTTAGAGCATTTCTTTGCTCTGATTCTATTAAGTAATGATTGGTTTTTGCTTTGAATGAACTCGCGACGTGGTGCCCACAACAATCGTTGCGGCGTAGAGGTGGGCCTCGCATCTTCTTTCTGGGCCAATATTCAAACCCATAGTATGCTCAGTGGTGGGCTCCCATCATTTTTTTGGGCCTATGATTATATTGTTGTCAACGTCAACTTGTTTTCCGTTATGTTCAAATGAGATTTTAGACCTGAATTTGACATTAATATATTTGCATGCACAAGTGTTTGAATTATATAAAATAAAAATAATAATAAATATTGTTTTTACAAACTAAAATTAAGCTTTGGCATATTTTTTTAAATATGTCATGAGATTTTTTTTCCTAAAAAAAAGAGCTCGCAATAATGCTGATGACAGTGGGCTGAAAAGGAACCCGGTGCTCGCAAGGGATGGAAGTGTTGCAGCAAGGAGTCTAGTCAGCAGCATAACAAGTCTCCCTCCTATTAGGCAGGGAGGCCTCTGCATATTTTATTGTATGGCTTCCATCATCATAGTGAGCGTACCTTGGCCTATATCCATAGCGAATCATTTGGCTTGCTTTGCCAAGGCCGGGCATTTCTTTGCGTGTCACATGCACCACATGCTAACGTGCTCTGCATCAATATACTCTCTCTAGATCTCCACACAAATACTTTTTAACGTGAGAGTTAACTGCGAGTTGATTTAAAATTCATTTATCATGTTTATTAATTTTTTAAATTATTTTTATTGAAATATTAAAAAAGATGACTATAATTTTTTTAAAAAAATATATTATATTTTTTATAATTAACTAAATTATCTAACTTTTTTAATTTAATCAAATTAATTAAATAAGTTTCGCATTAAAGACTGGAGAAGTATTGGTAAGTCACACTTTATATTTGCTTGAATACTTGATTCATTTTCATTTTTATTCCCAATTGATTATATGCTTCTCACAGGTCACAACCTTTTTTCTTACTCACATTCTCCTGTCTCTTTTTCTATTTATTCTTTCTCTCACCCACACTTCATATACACAAAGATATATTCAGAACATATGTGTGTGGGATATATATCTCATATATTTATTATTTTTAATCGTCTTTTTAATTTATATAACGTCAGAGAGGGAGTATAACTTATGTGGCCATGATTGCAACGTGTATGGGTTGTTGTCAACATCAATTAGCAAGTCAAAATTTCCATGGAAAACAATGGAGGGATATCTAACTTTATTCTGGGCTTCTCCAAACAAAAGCCCCAACGTGGAAGAACAGAACAAGTGCCTGTGCTGACTTCAACAAGGAAAAAGGGGCGGGCAATAAAAAAGACGCTGAGGAGGAAAGTGGGCAGGCAAAGCAAAGAATAGCATATAGCCTCCTTCACCTCGCTGATACTAATTATTGTTTTACTTTACATGCATCGGCTAATGGCCGCCCTGAAAAGCCATGTAGCCTCCTTCTTTGCATAATTTTAACGCCACCTCCGCTGTGCGTTACAGTGCATTTTGCTCATATATCAATATCAATATCATTGTTGATATTGACTATAATTGCACCGGTCGTTTTATATATTGCCAGTCAAGAGATTAAAATTAAGAATATATACTCCTTTTGATTGTTACGGTGAGAATTATTGAGAAATTTCAAGTAAAAAATATAATTATTAAAAAATTCTAATGATAAATGAACAGTCTGTAATAACGAGTTTTAGGGTAACAAAATAATAACTGCTGACTTGTTATTAAGACTTATTAGTAATTATTTTATTTTTTTGGACCTTGTTGTAATTTTCTAATTTTTTATAAGCATCTCTAACCATTGCACCAAAACATAAATAACCGTGGTTAAGTCATTAATTTGTTATAAAAATGAGAGTAAGTAGAGAAGTGAAGGGCGACTATTAGGTTATGTGAGCTATGCAGTTACAAAACATGACCAAGGTAGGTGAGTTGAAGATGATGGGAACAGTGACTTGGCAGCCATACTGGCACTTAATAGGATGATTCAAATATGTGTTTAACTAATAAGGATTATTTTCTGGAAAAAAAAACAAGAATTGTGTTTTAAGCAAGTCAAAGGTGTAATGACAGAGTCACGCCATACTATATTTGAGAGATCAGAGTCATATGTAAATTAGAAGTCGAAAAAAATTAATTTTTTAAAAAAGTTTAAATTAACTACTTTAAAGATCTTCTTAGGATATCATATGTAAGATTTTCTACACGGAACATGGGAAGAGGAATAATAATAGGAATAATTGGGTGGAAAGTAAGCACATAAAAATGCCCATGTGGCGACAAACTCAGTTACGCACGATAACTTACTTGATATACGAAAATTCGCGATAAACAAATAATGGCAACTAACTTTTTCTCTCTCGCTTGTCAGACTGATGAATATTGTGCGTACCATCACGTTCTGGGCGCGTGAAGTCATTTGTTTTTCTGAGTGGACGTGAACTCATTTTTGGCGCTCTCTGAAAGCGACGGACAGTACATTTGCTGACGATGTCTATGGGCCCCACCCCGAATGGGTAATCTTATATCCCCCTCAATTCTCAGTCTCACCTAGTTAATGAATGCTCTTGCTCCTCCTCAAAATTTATTGTTCATTGTAAGTTAATTTTTTATTTTCAAATTGTCAAAGTATTAAAATTTATAAAAATATTATGTTTTTGCGATTTCACATATTTTATCCACTAAAGAAAGGAAGAAATATATTTATTTATAAAATTAAAATTTAAATATGTTACTACTGAAGTCAAGTATGATGTTGACTAAAATCATTGATTGGCCTGGACCCGGAACAATCTTTTAGCGCCTTCCTGACAAAGATAGGGGTCGCCAGGGACAGGAGAGTGAAGAAACCCATAAAAAGATGTAGGCCCCGGGAGGAAATTCTGGCCGCGCGTAGGGTCACCCTTCGAAAGACGAGACCCCGATATTATCGCGAGAATATGGGCGGCGAGTTCATGAAATGGGGACTCAAAAGGGAAAGCGACGGTACAAAAGGAAGGTCCGCTGGACGCGTGTAGCGAATATTCACTAGATTTGAATTTGTGGTTTTGATTCCGCAACTCGCTTTCTACTTCTCTTATCGCTCACGCAATGATAGCTTACCATGATAAGTTCCAATGCCTATCACATAAGTCATGGGACTTATGTCTGATAGGTCAGTAGAAAAAGCGAGACCCCTGTACAACGCATCGAAGATAGCGAGGCCGAGTTTCTCTCTTCTTCTTATCCGCAGCCTTTCAAACCCTAGAAATTCTCAAATTTCGGGCCTGTATAATTTGAACAAGCTAAATTCTCGAGGATCTTCAGTTTGAGGAGTACGTGTGAGTTTAGATTTAGAGTTGCGTCGTGCTGAGTCTGGATGTACGCTTCCTGACTTGTCTCTGCTTCATGGAATCCGAAGCCTCTGCTCTTTTGGCTCGACCTGTCGTGTATTTGTGATTGAATATCCAAATTATCGTTGTGTTTTTAGATTTGAGCGGTCGCTATGTCTTCTCTAAGCAGAGAATTGGTGTTCCTCATTCTCCAATTTCTGGAGGAGGAGAAGTTCAAAGAGTCTGTGCACAAGTAAGCCCCTTACTTTTGTTTCCCTCTGCCTCTTTCTGGGAAATTTGTGTGATAGATTTGAGAACATTTGTAAAATTATAAAAATAAATTGAAGATTCTCCCTCTTTTTGTGCCGAACCTTCTTCGTTTTGTTCTATGGTGTGTTCCCTATAAATTTTTTTCTTTGGTATCCCAAGGATTGGTCATTTTCCTCTTACAATTTTTTTTTTAAAATTGCTGCAGGCTTGAGAAGGAGTCTGGGTTTTTCTTCAACATGAAGTACTTTGAGGAAAAAGTCCAGGCTGGAGAATGGGAAGAGGTTGAGAAGTACTTGTCAGGGTTTACTAAAGTTGATGATAATCGATACTCTATGAAGATTTTCTTTGAAATCAGAAAACAAAAATATCTGGAAGCGCTTGATAGGTATCAATTATTGTGTGTTTGTTGAGTTTTGGCACAGTATCTATCCATACTGTAAAATTTCAAGTGTTCTGTTGTCGACCGTGTGTTTAAAATTTCAGGCAAGACAAGGCAAAGGCTGTTGAGATATTAGTAAGTGATTTAAAGGTGTTCTCCACTTTCAATGAGGATCTGTATAAAGAAATTACCCAGCTGTTAACTCTTAATAATTTCAGGTAATATCTTGAATAATGTACTTTTTTTTTATCGTGCCATGCTTGTATATGTTGTCTATTGCCAATTTCATTATATATTTCATCATTTCATCAATGAGGTAATGCCAAAAAAATAAAATGATTATTATGTTAATGTTCTTAGTCTTGAGAAGAGCTCTACTCAATAGAGTAACTTGCTTATTGAGCTTAAGTAATGTAATAGGCAAAGTCATAATTCGAGTTTCATTTCTGTGAGTTTCATAAAGATGTAGGGAGCATGTCATAAATTAATTATTCAACTTTTTAATTCTCTCTAAATTAATTATTCAAAAGCATTAAGTGCTCATTTCGAGAATGGAATTTAAAAGCAAAATTGACTATTGTAAATTTTTAAATGTGAGCCCCAGTGCACAGACAATCATTACTACCTTATTTTTGCACCAGACTTTTAGTCTGGTGGAAAATTGGTCATGCTTATAGCAACTGGCAATGCAGAAGTTGCCAGGATTTTGCTGCGTTGTCTAGTTTATGATTTGCTCCTTACAAATTGAAATTAAACAGGGCGCCCTGCTTCTGGGTTACGTTTTGAATTGTGTGGTATCTTATTAAGTTGTAGAACCTTTAATCTCAGTCATTGACATTGTCATCCCTCTTTCTTTTGTGAAATGGTGAGATTTAAGAATAAATGGGAATATGACTTTTCTTCTGCAGCATTGGCAGTCATTTCAATTCAGAACCTTTATTACTAACCGTACTCATATTTCTTTCTTTTATGAGAAACAGGGAATTCCAATACTGAGATTTAAGAATGAACCGGGGGGGGTTGTTTTCAGATAGGTCTACTTAATTATTTAAGCATACAATCTCTTAACTTCTCACGTTTCCTGGTTTTTTAAAATACCAGGGAGAATGATCAGCTGGCCAAGTATGGTGACACTAAAACAGCTCGAAGCATTATGTTGATAGAGCTGAAAAAATTGATAGAAGCAAATCCTCTATTTCGTGATAAGCTTCTCTTCCCTACTCTTAAATCATCGAGATTGAGGACATTAATCAATCAAAGGTAGATGCTTTGTTTGTTGGATTAACAGTAGAATCCCTTTTGACGGATGAAGCATTTTTTTAGTTAATGTATTCTTGTATATTGATTTGGTAATTTAGCTTTTTATTACTTTCAATTTCTCTTCTCAATTCCTTTTTTGCCCTTATCAATGAATGCAGTTTGAACTGGCAGCACCAGCTTTGCAAAAATCCAAGGGCAAACCCGGATATTAAGACTTTATTTACAGATCACACATGTTCACCTCCTAATGGTCCTCTAACACCCACACCTGTCAATCTTCCAGTCGCTGCAGTTGCAAAGCCCGCTGTTTACACATCACTTAGTGCTCATGGTGTATGATCTCATGAATCTTGAACATTATTTTACATTTGCATGTGTTTCAATAGTGCTCAGCATAATGCCTAATTATTTTTTGGTCCTTATTTATTTGCTGCAGTCCTTCCCACCTGCTGCAGCTTCTGCTAATTCTATAGCTGGTTGGATGGCCAATGCTTCTGCTTCATCATCTGTCCAAGCAGCAGTTGTTACTGCCTCATCCATGCCTGTTGCCCAGAATCAAGGTTAAAGATAACATATCAATGGAACTATATCGATATTACTCAAAGTATTATAGCTGGGGATAGTGCCAATTTGACCCCCAGTGACATTGGGTTGATGAAAAACATTGCTACTTTATTATTTTTGTGACATGTTACTCTCAACTTAAGCATTAGAATTCAAGCTCTTGATTGTAGTGGGCCCTAATATGGGATTCCAAAAGGTTTTGAAAAATGGCTATCGAAATTGGACCGGTTTGAGTTGATGAAGGTATTACCTCATTAGTTTAATGGTCGTGTCCTTAATTAAATTAGTCTTGCTTTTCAGTAAAAGAGTAATGTAGTTTAGTTAAGAGCATGCTTTTGATTTTTTTTTTGTTTTGTTTCCAAAACAACTTGCAAATGGGAAAATAAATTATGTTAGTTTTATCATATAACAAGAGCTCAGGGTTCTAGAGTTATTCTTTCTAAAAATCATCTTTATTTTGTAACTGATATGCAAACAAAGAATGTCCATAACTTTCAATATCACATTCTAGCATTGTGCATGCAAGGTCGTTACTATTAATTAACCTTTATTAGGTACTGTAAGCAGCTATTTCCACTTCTATCATCAGATGTGCTATGTTTTCCATAAGAAATTGTAGAAGAGGTAAAAGCAAGTGTCTATGGTTGAGATTATAGGCTTTTTGTGCGCTAAGATATTTTGGAAATACTGTTTGTATGATATTAAGAGGAAATCCAGAGTAAATGCGAGTATGTTTACCCGATTAGGATTCTCTCTAACCATAATATCTAGTTTTCTCTCCAGCTTTCATTTCGGCTATCAAAATTTATCTTGCAGTCTAGATTAGAGACGGTGTTCTTCTAAATCAAAACGCACCGTTTCATTTAAGACGGTACATATCATTTTGAAAGGGTTAAGTTCAGTTATGTAATTCCAAATTCCTAGACTACAATAAGATGAACTTGATGGTTGAGATATAATTTGAGAGAAAACTTGATATTACCGTATGGAGAGGATCCAATTTAATATATAAGTGGTAAATCCTTCTTTTGTATGCATTCTAAAGCCCCCCCCCCCCCCAAAAAAAAAATCCAAAAAAAGGAGAAGATTTAACTCATGTTGTTGCTATTACAGTGGCATTTACTATGCTAAGTGGCAAGGTCGATATGTCCTAACACTTTAAAATATATTCTTTTGTTTAATAATTTCACATTACAAGAGGGTATTAAACACTTCCCGACTCTTTCTTGAAACAGTACCCATCTTGAAACGTCCAAGAACACCTCCGGCAGCCCCTGGCATGGTTGATTATCAGAATCCCGATCACGAGCAGTTAATGAAAAGGCTTCGGCCTGTTCATTCTGTAGAGGAGGTAATTTCAATGACTTTCTTTTTTATTTGTTATACATAGGATAATCTCATGATGCCACACGTTGTTCTGCTACTAGGCTGCACAGGGCTTCCTGACTTTGTAATTTCTGTTCACGTTCTGATGATTCACTTATATTGTTCAGGTTTCCTATCCTACTGCTCGACAAGCTTCTTGGTCACTGGATGATCTACCAAGAACAGTGGCAATGACACTGCATCAAGGATCCTCAGTTAACAGCATGGACTTTCATCCTTCACACCAGACATTGCTTCTTGGTATTGCCTATGATGGTTTTACTTATGAAAATTTTTCATTACTTAAATATTCATAGAATTTTGACATAGCTTCTTCTATTGATAAATATTATCCATTATGCAGTTGGTTCTACTAATGGTGAAATTGCCCTATGGGAACTTGGGTTACGGGAGAGGTTGGTTTCAAAGCCATTCAAGATATGGGATCTATCTGCATGCTCATTGCCTTTTCAGGTTTGTTTCATTTCTCAAATGATGTAATATTTTTCCCCATTCCTTGAAATGGTCCTTACTTTTACAGGACTCCTAGTTGGACAGTTTAAATGATGTATACAATATGAACCAAAAAAAAAAAAAAAAAAGCTCTAGCTTAAGTTAACACGGTCAATATTTTAAATTATGCTAGTTGTTTTAGTGATTAAAGATTTAAAAGTTGCGGTTTTTTGCAGGCAGCTGCTGCCAAAGAAGCACCAATTTCCGTCAGCCGTGTTATGTGGAGCCCAGATGGAAATTATGTTGGTATGTGGCTTGGCCCTTTCTAAAGACATTTTTGAGCCGGAGTGAATATCTAATTGATTTCTTGCTGCAGGTGTTGCATTTAGCAAACATTTGGTTCACTTGTATGCTTATACTGGGTCAAATGAGCTGAGCCAACGATTGGAGGTGAGCTTTTGTATTCAAAATCCTAAACTATCAAAATTTCATAGTGCAGCTTAAGTTACACTTTGTTTTAATGCAGATTGATGCCCATACTGGTGGCGTGAATGATTTGGCATTTGCTCATCCAAATAAACAACTATGTATTCTGACCTGTGGTGATGATAAGATGATAAAGGTGCTAACAGAATATTCATTGCTGTTTTTAATGCTGCAAATATCCATCTACTTTCTCTAAAGAACTTTTTGATAGGTGTGGGAGTTAAATGGACGAAAACTATTCAACTTTGAGGGGCATGAAGCACCTGTCTATTCCATCTGTCCTCATCACAAAGAGAACATTCAGGTACAAAGAATAAATCATTTGTATGACTATGAAACCTGTTATTTTCAGGCACTTCTGCCTCTTAACTGGCTTAGTTGAGTAACTTATAGCAGGCATCAAATTGCACGTTTGTCCATGGCATGTCAAGTTTGAGGCTCTGATCTGCATGGCCTTCACTATAACTCAGTTTCGAGACAACATTTCTTCCAGATTACTTATGTTTAATGACTAAAAATTTCTCATACCATGTCATGGAGAGCAAACTTATTTGATGGTTTCTTTCTTAACTATATCATTTCATAGGCAGCAGAATACACAATGCCACTGGATCACTGTTGTTGGATCACACACGTATGCACATTATGGTTGACGTCTGTCTTATATTCTTTTCTAGTCCCTAATTTATACACAAACCAGTCAGTAATGAAATTTTGTATCCCACATTTTATCCTGTATTGGAATATTTATGGTGGAATATGACCATGGTATTGCTACTGCAGAATTTCACATCAAGTACCGCTTGTCCATGACCCTAGCCCAGATGCATTGTCTTCATTTCAATTCTCTAATCTCTCCTGTTTTCTTTTCTTGGAAAATAATATCCCATGAGCTAACTGGTTACATGTGCTATGCGTGGAATCAGCACTGCCAGCCTTTTCAAGTCAATTGTGGTTTCCTCGGCATTAAAGTTAACTGTTTTTGACTTTGCAGTTTATATTTTCAACTGCTGTTGATGGAAAAATAAAGGCCTGGTTGTATGATCACATGGGTTCCAGAGTTGACTATGATGCTCCAGGTCACTGCTGCACCACAATGCTTTACAGTGCTGATGGAAGTAGGTAAGTTGGAAACAGATAGGGATGCATGTTTCCATAAGTTTTGCATTCCCTGGTTATTGGCATTTTTTCCCATGACATAATACTAACTAACGTCTAAAATTTCCCCCATTTCTCTAGATTGTTTTCCTGTGGAACAAGTAAAAATGGAGAATCTTTCCTAGTTGAATGGAATGAAAGTGAAGGAGCCATTAAGAGGACGTATAGTGGGTTCAGAAAGAAATCAAATGGGGTTGTGCAGTTTGACACAACCCAAAATCGCTTTTTGGCTGCAGGTGAAGATGGCCAGATAAGGTTCTGGGATATGGACATTGTTAGTGTTCTCACAAGCACTGATGCAGAGGGTGGACTGCAGGTCAATATCCGGCTTTTAACTGTTTTAATCTTTCCCAAATAGAACTACACTTTCTGAAGATACCCTTATTTTATTGCACCTATGTATTCAGAGCCTGCCACGTTTGAGATTTAATAAGGAAGGAAATCTTCTTGCTGTTACTACTGCGGACAATGGAATCAAGGTACTGGCAAATGCTATTGGTCTGAGATCCTTAAGGGCAGTGGAAACTCCAGCATTTGAAGCATTGAGATCTCCGATGGAATCAACTGCAAATAAGGTGGGCTAATGCTTTCCCCCACTTTTTCTTCATTCTGAAAATTTATATTTAGGTCCAATTATTTATATATATTGCCCACTTTGTTTCCATTATCTAGGTTTCTGGCTCCCCTGCTGTAAATGTCAGTCCTGTCAACTGTAAAGTGGAGAGGAACTCGCCTGTCAGGCCATCTCCAATCCTTGTATGAAGTTGGCCTGCCTAAATTTGCATGAATTGATTATGATGTTGGCACAGTGATTATGATGATGTCATAGTCTAATGATAAGACCCAGCAAATATATAAATACGTGGATTTGATATTTCATTTTTGTAGATTCACTGTGCAAGAACATGAAACTGACATGATCTTTTTCTCCTATGTTATAAAAACCTTAATAACCTTCTGCATTTCCCTAGCAAGGAGTACCGTCTTTTGGATTCCCGAATTCTGTAATATTTGTGTGATTGAGGTGCTTCATCTTAATACTTGTTAGCAAAGTCTTAACTTATTTTGACTTTATCAATTTAGAATGGAGTTGACCCTATGGGACTGAGTTTGGAGAAGCCTAGAACCATGGAAGATGTGATAGATAGAACTAAACCATGGCAGCTATCTGAAATTTCGGATGCTATCCAATGTCGGTTAGTTACAATGCCCGAGAGTGCAGATGCTTCCAGCAAGGTTTGTTGAACTTGTTAGATCACCTTTTCTTTGACAAATTTCATGTCCTGCCCATAGCTTATGTATTCATGTGTAGGTTGTTCGACTTTTATATACAAATTCTGGTGCTGGTGTTTTGGCACTTGGGTCAAATGGTATTCAGAAACTGTGGAAGTGGACTCGTAATGAACAAAATCCTACTGGGAAGGTACCATCTATCAAATAATCGGTTCACTTAATTTTCCTTGCCACCCTTCTGTTACGTGTCTTATTTCTTCTTCCAACTCAGCAGTGAATCGATTAATGATGCTTAGATGATTTCAGGCCACAGCCAGTGTTGTTCCTCAACACTGGCAACCCAACAGTGGTCTTCTTATGACCAATGATATTTCTGGTGTCAACCTTGAAGAAGCAGTTCCTTGCATTGCACTCTCAAAGAATGATTCTTATGTTATGTCCGCCTGTGGTGGAAAGGTTTCATTATTTAACATGATGACATTCAAGGTCTGCATCTGATGTAGATGTCTGATCTTCGTTTCAAATTTTACTGGTGCTTATTTGTAACCACCGTTTATTTTCACCCAGGTAATGACAACGTTCATGCCACCACCTCCTGCCTCGACTTTCCTGTCTTTCCACCCACAGGATAACAACATCATAGCCATTGGGATGGAGGATTCAACGATTCACATTTACAATGTTAGAGTGGATGAGGTGATTACCATCTTTGGCTGCTTACTCTCTCCAACCTGAGATATGCTATTTGTTTACTATAATCATAGATATCTTCCTTTTCTTTTGGATGTATTACTAGGTCAAGTCGAAATTGAAGGGTCATCAGAAGCGTATCACTGGTTTAGCCTTTTCGACCAATCTTAACATACTGGTCTCGTCTGGTGCTGATGCCCAAGTATGTCTGTTAACATTATCTATACAATTACAGAAGTTCATAGTACTATACTTTTAAGGCATGTCTGCGTGCAATGCTTTTACCTTTCATTTATTAAAATTTCATTTATTTTTTCAGCTTTGCGTGTGGAGCATTGATACATGGGAGAAAAGAAAATCAATAACAATACAATTACCTGCGGGAAAGTCTCCAGTCGGTGATACTAGAGTCCAATTCCATTCTGATCAACTCCGCTTATTGGTAGTCCATGAGACTCATTTGGCAATATATGATGCTTCCAAGATGGATCGCATTCGACAGGTAGGAGGTTACTTCTGGCATTAGTTGATCTGCTAGTGACTGACTGACTGAGTCCAAATAGTGATATGCTTATCTGATTTTGTGCTGCAGTGGCTTCCACAAGATATTCTGCCTGCTCCCATATCATATGCAACTTATTCAAGCAACAGTCTGTTAATATATGCTACTTTCTTTGATGGTAACATTGGGGTCTTTGATGCTGATAGCTTGAGGCTAAGATGTCGTATTGCTCCATCAGCATACTTGTCACAGGCAGCTTTAAGTGGGTAAGTGTCAGGAATAATGGATTGAATCCACCTCTATGATATTTAGCATTAAACATTTTTCGATCAGACAATTAAGTCATGCTTAATTTTTGCAGAAGCCAAGCTGTTTACCCACTCGTGGTTGCAGCTCATCCACAAGAACCCAACCAATTGGCTGTTGGGTTGACCGATGGATCCGTCAAAGTAATAGAGCCCTCTGAATCAGATGGTAAATGGGGATCTACTCCACCTGTAGATAATGGAGTGCTAAACGGTAGGCAAGGGCAGTCATCTACTTCAAATATCCACACTCCTGATCAGGCACAAAGATAAGATTCATTGTATCATTCTAGTCTAATCATGTTAGATTTTGATTCCCCCATTTGTCTCTTGTCAATACCAGCTTGGACATAAAATGGGTAAATGTTCAGGTCATGTACTAAACTTGTGTATTGTATTGTAGTCAACTTGTAATTGCGTTGGTTATTTGTAATGTGAATATGTTAATTCTCTTCCCATATTGATATATTATAATGAAATCTCGTTGGTTACTGATGTTGGTGAGGGGGCCGTTATACCCTGCTGCTTTGGACGCCCCAAAAAAATTGAAGTTTAATATCTCCTTGCCAATTTTAAAAAATTCAACGGTTTATAATTATAAATAAATGAATCAAAATTTAAGGGTTGTGGCAGAAAAACAAAAATCAAAATTTAACGAGGGCCTTTTGCGCTCCCCACTCCCCTCCCCATAATATCACATTATTATTTTAGGGTTATTCGGGAATGAGAGAAGCATTTTCTTACTCTAAAATCGGCAGTTGACTACTAATGATGAAGCTCACTAAAAACTCAATCGGCAAACGAAAAAATCATGCACAAGCTTGAGTGAGGAAAGTTGACGAAAGAACAAGCGGCGAATCATTGGTGGAGTTTGAGCTGAAATGGATAGAAAGAAAATAAAAAAAAATGTTACGGAAATCATTTCCGGAGAATGACAGATTAAGGATCGAGAGGCATCAATTGCGTAAGCCCTTCTATTAATTTGCCAACGCCTAAGCCCTTACTCCTGCGGCTCTTGGCACATAAATTTCTCACAATTATAAATTAATAAATATATATTAAAAGAGCCAACAAGGTTTGTCCAATTGAAAGCGTTCGATGTTTTTACCTTAATTTAAAGATTGGATTGTTTCGGTAAACAGATTTTTAAAACTTGCCTGCAGACTTCTTGTTCACAGTCATTTTTTTGGGTCAAATTTCATAATCATTTATTAATTACTATTGTCTATCCACAAATTGCCCTTTGTCTATGCTTATGAATTTTAAGTTACTGAAGCCTTGGACTTTGTTTTTGATTTTTTTCCGCTAATCACCATGGAAAAAAAATTTGTATCGGAGACAGTACCTGCCGCTTTAATTGCAATTTACGTCATTATTTAAACTACGCGTGTTGCTATATGTAGAGGATATGAGAGAATCTAACCCGTCCTATTACAGCTTAAATCGAAGTTATTTTTGTTAGCTAGAGATAATTAAAATAGCCTTTTTACCGGGAAAAAAAGAAGAAGATAATTGAATTTGGAGGTAAACATAGTTTCTAGATGTGGTAGTTGCCTTGTTTTGCAATTACGACGCATATGCAGATAGCAGAAACTTGCGGATGAAGAAGTTATAATGACCAACTTGATATATAAATTACCCATATAAATAATACAACTTGATATATAAATATAAAAATGACTTGTATGATTTTTTCTGTATTTAATTTTCTTATTTGATGCTCATGGACAACTATTCGTATCACACGCTACACCTTGATTTTGATCACAAGGTGCAATAGACCAATAGTTCACAATTCCAAATTAATGGCGAGTAAGTTGATGGAACATGCAACAAATCTGAGAGATGGATGGTTCAATAATCGTACGGACGATCATTATGACAGGGAAACTCATGAGTCGTTTACTAAAGGTCCCCACCATGGCACTCAGGGATGGGATTGTGAGCACAATAATCATAGACCATATACTTGCTTCTGACTTCGTGGTAGAGTTTCTTCTGAAGAGGGTCAAGACTCGCATACTTGGGCGCGTTCCACCAATAGTTTGAAGAATCTTTGCACTGTGGATCGTCGATGCTGTGTGTTGGGCATGCGGTGACCCCAAATCCTCTGTAGGAAGCCACAAAGGGTCCGTCGTTCCAATTCACGGGAGCCCCATTTGATGCCCACGTCCCATTCCATATTGTCCCGATGATGCTCACTGCCTGTCTTGGGAAACTTCCTCCCTTATTCTCGAACACCCTAAAAGGCTTGCCGTCCACGAACCACCTGAAGATACATATCTACATAAATATGCAAACTTCATGTTTAATATTGAGGGAGAAAAAGATCGGTGATGATGGTGGTTATGATTAGTGTATTACACTATCTGGTGGGAGTTCCAGAGGAGAGTGTAGTTATGAAAATCAGCAGTTGGATCGAACCAAAGATGGAAACCTTGTTCTCTTCGGCTTTCACCGTTGGTGATAAGGTTTGTGTGAACCACGTAGGGTCGTTCTTTTCCATCTCCTCCTAGTAGCTCAAAGTCTATTTCATCCCCCTTATCTGAACGCAACTATGCGTATGTATAATACACAAAGACAAGCCATACGCACGCACGCATGCACAAGAAAACAATATCAAAAGCGATGAATGAAAACAATTAAAAATCTATATATTCTGGTGGGGGTGTGTGTGTGTGTGTGAACTGAAGTATGTGAGGAAAAAAGTTAAGTACATAAAAGGTGGTGATAACTCCGGTGGAATCTTTCTGGGGCATCTTAATCTTCATGCTAAACCATCCAGATCCATAGGTTTGCAACGATTTGAACCCTGCCGAACCTGTGTGTATCACCAAAATAACTATTACTTGCATGGAGATGAGTATTAAACCAATAAGAGCACGGGTAATTAATTAGGAAGGAGAATACAAACCCGTGTACTTGTCCAGACTGAGCCGAACTTCTGTGTCGTGGTCGAGTACTTGGACATGGGCTGTCCCCCATGGAAGGCCATAATTCCGCCAGAAGCGAACATTCTCATCTTGGCCAGCAACAACGTCCACATATTGCAACGGGGAAGCAGCGAGAAGGGACAAGTTCACAAGAAATATAACGAAACACGAATTCCAATTCATGAATATCATAGTGGATAAGCAAAAGCGATCAAGATATGCAACGGTTGGTGTGGCGGGAATTGACGAGGTTTTGGTGGTGGTCAAATATATGGAAGAGAGGTCGACAGTACCAGAGACCAATCAGTTAGGCTATATAGCTTGGTCCAAAAGTAATTACCATATATGTCATAATGGCCGTCCAAATCTGTGTGTACATCGATCCTTCTGTATATAGAGAAACGAACTGATTAGAATCCTCCGAGATTTCTCGCGCAATTCAACTTATAAATAGAACATATACAAGAATATGTATATTAAACACTTTTTTTTGCCCGAGGAAAACCTTAACTCACATACAATGACAACAAACTAATAATTCTACCTTTTTCTGCATGTCTTGTGTGCCTTGATTTTTTCATTTGAGGGAAAATCATGCTTAAGGACTTTTGTCTTGAAAGAAGAAATCATATTAGCAGATTCTAATACTTTTTCAGTCCTAAATATAAGAAATATTTTGTAATATAATTTACATTATAAAATAAGTTTTCTATTTAGGTCCGAAGGATTAAACTAACTATACATGGCCTGCTTACTGCATTCCCGAGTTTTTTTCTTCCCCTGCTGATGATGAGGTTCAAGCTGCAATCATATTAACTGTTTAACTCTTACTATTGTACCCGGGAGGGAAAAGGAAAAAAAAACTCTTGCTAGCAGGCTCCAATTAGACGACACGTGATTATGGAGAGGAAATGCGAAAGGATTAAAAACTCTTCTTCTTCTTCTTTTTTTAAGAGTTGGCATGAGAAAGTGAAAAGAAAGATAAAATTCCATTTAGATGATTGATTTGGACTTCTTGTACAGGGAATGTTGTTTTTACTAATTAATTAGGCACTGCCCTTTGCATTTTATGGTTTATTCCAATTGGAGCTGATTCGTGCTTGTTCAAGGAATTATGTTGTATTTTTTGTGTGAACCCCATGTACGCTGTCTCTTGTGATTAGAGATGATTTTTTTAATTATTTCCAATTAAATTTAAATCATATTCTTTGCTTCACTTGATACTTAATTAATCTGAATAAATTTTAAAAATTTAATTAAATAATAATTATAATAAACATGACATTATTTACTTAAAATATTCTAAACAATATTATATTATATGTCAATTTATGAATTAAGTGAATTTTTAAAATTTGTAATATACGTGATGTCAACTTATCAAATGAGAAAGGAAGAAGAATTTTAAAAAGCTCAATCTAAAAAAAATTAAAAAATAGAATTAAAAACTTTCAATTAATTTTTATTAATTTTTTATCTTATATCTTCTCTTTATTAAAATTTTATAATCCCGCTCTTCCAATTTTTTAAGTTAGGTTCATTAAAATTTTCTCTCCTCTTTCTTTTTCTCTATTTCCCTCATATCAAATTTTGAGTTAGTGTTTTGACGAGTTTCTCAATTAATTTGTTTCTTTATTTAAATACTTTTATTAAATTAAAATAAAATAAAAGGACAAAAACTATAATAAAAAAATAATAATAACGCATTTTAATATATCATCGGTCTGTAATAGATCCACAGTCGGTGCTCATTTTCGAGCCTCCGTCTTTTGCGGCACTAGCCTCCTAGATGTCTTTCGTTATCCCTAATTCTCAATTTTAGGGTTTTACATATCTTGTGCATCCCCCTTTTTCACGCTCTTTCCCGTTCGCGGACATTTCTTCCTCTTCTTATCTTTTTACGGCCTTTCATCATTATCTCCGCTTGTTCTTCCCTCCTCTGGCTGGCTTCCCTGCCTGCGCAAGTTTCTCGTACATTGCCTTATCGTCAGAGAGCTTGTTGGCCGCTTGAACCTGCATCGCACCTTGCAGTCATGGCTTGAAATCAACACGCTTACGGTATGCCATTTGATACTTCTTTGCACCCTCCCCCTTGTTACTCGTTGTTTTGGCTTCAACGGGCCTTTTTAAAGCAATTCTGTTTTGATTTCTTAATTTTATTTTAAAGAATAACATTATAAAGGTACTGCAATTAACATTCTGGTATTTGACTATATTCTTCTTCACTGTTCTTTCCCTTGTAGGGATTTTTGCCCTACAGCTCATGAGCAGTTTTTTTTTTTTTTTTTGTGAAGTTCAGGCGTTCTTGGTAGACACTAATTTTGACGCAGTTTTCTTTTTAAGTAAAAGAATTGTACAACACTGCTATCTCTTGGTCGTTAATCATTGTTCTGTATTTGGTTAATTTTATGGAATAGGGTTTATCTAATCCTTTGTGAAGAACTTCATAAATGGCGAATCGCACGGACCCAGCAGCTAAAAGCATCAGAGGCACAAATCCTCAGAATCTAGTGGAGAAGATTCTCCGATCGAAGATCTACCAGAACACTTATTGGAAAGAACAATGTTTTGGTTTGACTGCGGAGACCTTGGTGGACAAAGCCATGGAGCTTGAATATCTTGGTGGGACTTATGGCGGTAACCGCAAACCCACGCCCTTCATGTGTCTTGTTATGAAGATGTTGCAGATTCAACCTGAGAAGGAAATTGTTATCGAGTTCATCAAGAATGAGGATTACAAGTACTTCTACCTTTTTCTTTTCCCTGGCATGACTTTGGCATCTTTTTTCCCCCCTCCTTGAATGCTTATTGTTGGAGAAGTAACTGTTTTATCTTGATTATCTACTTGGCAAATCGTTGTAAATTGAGTTGGAGAATGAGTTTGAGCTGATTTAGATCTAGTGTGTCTTTACCTGCAATTGGTAGAGGAAAATTTGGGAGTGAGCCTAGGAACCATACTTTTGAAAAACTTATTTTGATGCTTGTGTTGCCGTTGAAGGACCTCTATATGGTGTTCCTGGGCACAAAAATAATTTAACTATTTCAAGACTGCAGTGCTCTTCTTGGACCATGTTCAACTTTACTTCTAAGAAAAAAGGGAGAGAGAGAAATTTACAATGGCACCGAATCACTGATGTCCGTCTTCGAAAATAAATCAGATATAGTGTCACATCACGTTCTCGTTTTCCTTCCTACATTTTGCCTATTGATGCATGTTTCTTTTAGTAGTTTCTCATTTTGTTTATTTTTAAAATATGGCTGCAGATATGTGAGAATACTTGGTGCTTTTTATCTGCGTCTTACTGGTTCTGATATTGATGTGTATCGATATTTGGAGCCCCTATACAATGACTACCGAAAACTCAGACGAAAATTACCTGATGGCCGTAAGATTTTAAACTTAAATATGAAAGCTTCTGCCTTATAATTCTATGCCAGTTCTGGCACTGGAAGAGTTTATAATCAATATGTTTATTATACCATCTCAGTTATAATCAATATGTTTATTATACCATATGCTTATTGCGACTCACAATTTGGGCAAATTAATTGTTCTCGATGTTTCAGAGTTTAGTTTGACACATGTGGATGAGGTTATTGATGAGCTCTTGACAAAAGATTACTCCTGCGATATTGCTTTGCCTCGAATTAAGAAAAGGTTTCTCTTAACTTCTCGAGTATAACTTTTCCATGTGATTATCTATTTCTGAATTTGAAAAACTTGTTTGGTAAACCTTTGAAAAATTTTTCTTGTCAAACTAAGGCAATTTCTATATGAAAAGTTTGTTGCAATGATATTTTAAGTATTATTTATTTCGAGAGCTGGTTTTTCAATTTGGGTTGTGATTTATCTTTCTCCATCTTGTCTTCTCTTATTTCATAGGTGGACTCTTGAATCCCTTGATGCCTTAGAACCTCGACGTAGTGCTCTTGAAGAAGATTTTGAGGAGGAAGAAGAGAAAGAGGAAAATGAACAGCCTGTTGATGAGCTTGAAGATGGAGCCTATGAGAAGGTGTGTTCCCTTTCCCTTCTTAATAACCCCAAAAAAAAAAAAAAGCTATCATTTTTCTTTCTTTCCTTCTTCCTTGTCCATGCTAAGTCAAATATAGGTGGTTTTAATTTTTGGTCTGATTATTGAATGTTCAACAGGATTACTATCGGGGTCGAAGTCCCACAAGGGAAAGAGATAGAGATAGAAGACGTGATAGTCATAGGCACAGGTATCTTTTACTCATTGCAAGCATCTGCATGGCTTGACACGTTAGTTTAGTCAAGGAGATTGAATGGAGTATAATTCTTGTTGGCTCTTCCGTTATCCATAAATTAATCTGCTGGGGTTTGGGTTTAAATGTCCAATGCAAGCATAATTTGCGTTTTATTCCATGATTGCTGCGATAATGACAGGCATTTTATTGTTCAAAAAGACGGCTAAAATGTAACGGAAGCTGTTTCTGAAGTTACCCAACATATACCCTGTTTAAAGTCATATTTCTATTTCCATTGTGGCATTCATAGCCATTTGTGGTGCACAACTGCTTCCTAGAGTAAAACATTGTGATCCTGCCAGGTTTCTCTGCACTGACAGTGTGCAGCGAGAAGTATGATGGATCAGACATTGTTATTGCTGTTTAAATATGGTTCCATGTGATCACATCAACATGTGAATTAATCAATTGATCTGTTAGGGAATTGCATATTTCTTGTCAGAAAAGCTTTTCATGGTGGTGAGCGACAGTGGTTGAATGAGTCATTAAACATGGTCAATTAATTGCCACGGGTTAAAGCGAAATCATTTGTTTGTCATATTGATTTTACCCCTATTTCTCCAGTCACGTGCATAAACTACTTAGTGGTCAGTGGAGGTGATTTTTCAATGGTTTACAAGTCTTCTCCTTCTGAATTGGTGTTATCATGATCAGTGCTTTTTTCTTAAAAGAATTTGCATTTTTGGATGTCTGGCTGCCAGGGATAGAGATTATGACCGAGATTATGATAGAGAGAGAGGGCGAGGCCATGATCGGGACCGGGACCGGGACCGGGACCGGTATCGTGTGAGGGAAGAAAAAGAGTATGGAAGAGAGAGAGAAGGGAGGGAGCGGGAGAGGAGAGAGAGAGATAGGGATCGGGAGAGAGGGAGACGAAGAAGCCACTCAAGGAGCAGGAGTAGGAGCAGAGATCGCAGGGATAGGAAGAGACATGCACGGAGTAGCATGAGTCCGAGTAGTAGAAGGCATGGAGATGGCAGACGTGAGGATGGTGGTGCAGGTCGTGAAGAGCCTAAGAAGAAGAAGGAGAAGAAGGAGAAGAAGGACGATGGGACCGATCACCCGGATCCTGAGATTGCTGAAGCCAACAAGTTACGAGCTGCTCTCGGGTTGAAACCCCTGAGACCCTGACCGCTTCCTTTGTCTCCTTGTGTTTGTGTGATATGTGCTGAACAAAAAATGTTCCTCCATACTAGAAGTGGCCGTTGCTGAGTTTTATACTGGGCTGCTAGAGCTTGTATGATTGTAGTTGGCAAAAGTGACAAACTTCAAGTTGGGATAGAAGTTAATTCGTATAATATAATTTATATCTGAACAAGTTTTTATATAAAAATCAGCTTGTTTTGATGATTTATCGTCTGTTTTAGCAGGTTCATATCTGAAGAAAAATTAGAAGTTAAAAACTGAAAAAAAAAAGAAGAAAGATTAAAGTGTACATTTGGTCTTTTAACTTGTATGTTGCAATTTGGTTCTTAATTTTAAAAAGTATGTATTTAATTCTTTAATCCTAAAATCATTAGGTTTTTTAATGTTGATTTTTTATAATAAATACATTTTTTGAAAATTAAATATATTATTTTTTGAGAATTAATTATTAATCCTAAAAAAATTTGTTCCCATTTCGATTTAATTATTTTTTGGATACAGCTTCAATTTAATTTTTGGCTCAGTAGCTATTTTCTTAATAGACCAAATATCAGTACTGAGCTCGTTACTTTTCGGCCTCATTTGAATTGCCGTTGCATATGGTAAAAACACATAAAGAAACGTGAAATTGAGGTTTATAGTTTATTGTGGCTCAGAAAATTATTTGGATGTGGCTTTTTTTCTAACTAACTTATGGAAAAAAGTAACTTTTCTAACTAACTTATCCAACACAATCTGGATCAACTTTTCTAACTGATTTATGAAAAAATTGTGCAAAGCTTATGATCTATTTAGTTATGTGATTTCTTTTACTTTAATTAGAGACCAAATAAATTTTAATTTATATTCATGGTTCTATTATGTATATTTAATTAATTATCTATTATGTGTTTTTAAATTTTTTCAGTAACAAATATTTTTATTTTATAATTTCACAAATAAACTATTTATATCTTATCATAATAATTTTACGTATTTTTTAAAATTATTATCACATTAAAAACATAAAATTTCAAATATTACTATTTAATAAAGTCCATATTTTTTTTAGTTATTTTACAACTAAACTAACTTTTCTATTAATCATCTAAACAACTTAACTTTTTCAACTGACTTTTTATAAACACATATCCAAACATAAATCGTATTACACTAATTGACTTTCACTCTAACTTTAATTACAAAAATTAGTTAAGTCGGTGTTACCTTTTATGGCTGGTAAATGGGTTATGAGCACCTGGTCCTCTACTTTGTTTGCCGTCTCCTTTTGAAGAGATGTTTATGATAAAAATTCAAAATTCACTTAACGAGGACAATGAGATGAAATTAAAAGAATGTTTTTTGCCAGAAATTAAAAGACGACTTTAAAATGAAGTATCGTGTAGTTTGTGGGAAAATCCAACGAAGTACATCATTAGCAAGCAAGGAGTGGAGATTGAATTCTAATTGAGGCATCGCTAACAAGTGTAAGGCGAGGCGCCCCCTTGAAGCAGAAGCCAGTATCGAAGAATTAATGTAGATATCAAACATTTCGGAAAGGAGGATTGCGATTTGCGAATGACAAAGAAGAGCGTGGGTCACAGAAATAGATCCGGGATTAAAATGCCATCTGAATCGTACTGAAAGCCGCCTGAAGAATACAGCGGCTTGCATCTCCCTCCCATGAGGATCCTCTTCTTCCACAGACATGCTTCTTCTTCCTCCTCTTCTCTTTTCCCATCGTCTTCCAATTCAACCTCCTCCCTTGCTTTCTTTTTCAGCCAACTCGTAATGGTGACTATTCTCGACACAACCCTAACGAGGCGGCATGATCTTACCTTGATCCTCAACAGTCCCCAACCGCTCACAACATCTGTACGGTCTCCCGCAGCTTCGCCATTATGACTCTTGTTTCCATCAACAAAACTTGCTAATGGAAGAACTCCGTGTTCTTGCTTTCCTTCCTCTGCGTCGTGAGGCTCCAGAGCATCGTCAAGCTCAAGTTCAATAAGCTGAGATAACGGACCTACAATTCGCTGATTCTCATGAACCAAACCGTTTCCTTCTGCAGTAACGTTCTTCTCTTTCTCATGTTGGGAGTCGCTCCTTCCTAAAAAACTCTCCGACTCAGTATGATCTTCGTCTTTTGTACCCAGTGATCTCTTCTTTCCAAACAAGCTGGAGAAGAAGACTGACACAACTTTCTTCGGAAACTGATATCCACGTTTAGTCCTTCGACTTCTGCTGTGCATGGTTTTGTCCATCAACCTGGGAATCTTCATGCTTAGCTTTGAGTGATCGCGCATGGCGATGCTAATGAAGTGAGACGAAGAAGAATTTGATGGAATGTTAGCTGCAGCAATAGGATTCTTGCATGCGTTTGGGTTTTCTTCCATCGTGTTGTGTTGAGCTTGGAGGAATTTGAAGCACATTATTGTGGGTTATAAACTTGCACAATGGAGTTAAGAAGTGGGAAATTACGGTAGAGACGTGGGAGTGAATAATGCCTTATTTCGAGGGATTTACAAGGTTCATTCTCTTCAAATGCTCAGGTAATTTAGCCCCACGTCTTACAATAAGTAAATTTTTCTTATTTATTTCATCTCGATTTATTAGCTGGTGTATTACCTCCTCTGGGAAAAATTAAGGAATTAGGACCTTTAAACTGTAGGAGATTGGCCCATTAGTAATTGTTTTCTATTTCAAAAAATATATATGATATATCTGATTCCAAATGAAGCAATTTTAGGCCTGGAGGACGATTAGGAGGTTGAGCAAGGGAGAAAAATTTGAACAAAATGTGCTGATTATTATTCAACAGTGCGACAACGAGCCAGATACAGCTTACTTATACATGCAGAGGAACATTGTGAAGTCCGCCTAATAGCCTCGATGATATCTCCCAACAATCTGGCGTGGCAACTAACCTGACTAGCTAATATATAACAACTCAGCTCAGATAATTACGTGTTAACCAATTAATCTTAATACTGTATTAATCTACTAAAATTAATCAAATGCCTTTAGTCCGGCATTAATTACTCATTTTTGTGGTCGACATTCAGATAACTAAACAAGTGAGCTTTATCATATATCAAATTCTATTCATGACTCGCAACTTCATTCATCATATTTTGAAAAACTTGATATTTTCTTCCCCCACCTGCAGCATTTATTGTTCATTATTGTATCCTTTAATTTGAGTATGAGAAGTAATTTTTGGTTTCTACGTCATTGTCGCATGGGGGCCACAGAACATCTCATGACAGGTACAACTAGAGAAGAGTTGCAGAGATTGGTGACTTTTGTGTGTACTTCAACATAATCAATCTCTCTACATGGAAAGGACCCATGTACTATTGAGAAACATATCGCGATGCTGTCTTCAATTTGGATTTACTTACAGATTCAAGCCGTTAGCAAACACACCATTAGAACTTATCTACTAGACCACGTTTGTTGTCAGTCGGTCCAACAGCTGAGCACAAGCCAGAATCAAAACTTACAACAACCACCAACACACCTATCAAACCATCTCAACCTCACATCTGTGGTATTCAACCACCAACAAAAAGGTAAAACCAAACATGCTCACACTGCCAGGCAAAAATTATACTAATATTTACTATGTTACTAAAATATTAGACAATTACTATGCTGTCACTGTGGGTCTGCTAGGCCTTTTCCCTTCCATGGCATCTTTCTTCCTTCGGCAGTTTGCACAGAGGAACGGACCTTCCCACGGCTTAGATGCGGTCGAGAAGAAAGGGCCAGAGTTCACTGATAAACCATCGCCAGGAGGTTGATCCACCTGGCAGACTGCGCAACGGAAAATCCCAGAGTTTGCATTCAAAGGAAAATCCTTACCAAGCCTGCATTTTCAGCAACAAACTTGCAGAGTCAAGATTTAAAACTCAATCCCATCCAAATTGTATGGAGAGAGGCAAAAACAATTTTCATCCTACCACTTGTCACACAAAACGCATGGATGCAGGCATTACGCAAATACGTATAGTATACAGATCTAAATGCAGCAGTTATGGGCTGGACAAAGCATCTGTTACTGGCGTAACGTACCTTTCTGCAAGCATTGCAGAACCCTCCTCAAATAACTCCTCTACAACTCCCACAGCAGACAGCTTATTACTAGCTTTGTTAGTGGAGTTCTGAGATTTCTTCCCAAAGAGAAGTGAAGTTATCATATTATGTTTCTTTTTCGGAATTGGTGGTAATACAGGATGATCTGAAGGAATAATGTCTACAACAAGGCAAGTTGTATCATCCTTCAGTCCCCTCGACCTTAAAGCCTCCTGGAGAAAGGAGGAACAGCAAAGCATTAACACAAGAACATAATTGGACGCCTCTCAAAGTGATAGAAAGACTGCACCTAGTATGCATCACCTTAACTACCAGCTTT
Source organism: Neltuma alba (assembly GCF_004799145.2). Classification (NCBI taxonomy): domain Eukaryota; kingdom Viridiplantae; phylum Streptophyta; class Magnoliopsida; order Fabales; family Fabaceae; genus Neltuma; species Neltuma alba. Next base: position 47,861 of record NW_021637553.1, on the reverse strand, counting down.
GCAGCAAGCTCTGCAGGTAGACCCCGACAAGACTTGGCAGCCATATCAGAAGATAAGGCATCCCAAATGCCATCAGAAGCTATGATAAGTCTTCCACCAGCATTTGAAAGCTGAGTAACCAAGAAAATGTTTGAAACTCAGTACTTTCACATAAAGCTCAAGGTTATATACTCTTAAGAATAAAACTGCCTCACCTTTACTTGCTTAACATGGGGAATTGGCACAATAAATTCTCCGACATCTGTGTCACCAATCGATCTAGAAAGACATAATCCGCCAGGCCAGCAGCGAAGGGGTCCTACCTGTATACATATTTAGGAATTAAAACAAATGAGATCAAGTAAGCCCTGCTTATAAAGGATGAAGTAGATTGTGCCATACCTCATTGCCTCCAAATACATTGAGTCTTCCTACTTCACCACCACTAGCAGTGACACGTTCCCTCTCTTCTGCATTCTCTTCCAGTCTGTGATCAACTGTCAGAAGAGATACTACACCTCCCTGGGTATCTAATATACATCGAGAATCCCCAACTGATGCAACAGTGACAGTCCAACCATCAACCAGAACAAATGTTGCTGTAGTCCCAGAAGTCTCGCCTGTAAACAAAATTAGATTGTCAAAATGAGCATGCGTTAATAGTCTGAGGATCCACACAATGAAATATAACTGGAGGCCTTCGTACCTTTTTGCTGAAATTCTATGTCAGTTTTCACAAACCCAACAACTAGAGCCCGAGGAAGAGCTTGAAGCCACTCATCTCTGCTGATATCTTGTGGTATTGCACTCATGACATTATTAAGTATATTTTCCTTTGCAAAAATAGCAGCTGATATACCATTATGCCCATCAAAGATCTGCCAAACGAGAGCCAATAGTAAGTATCAGTAACAAATGCTGAGAGAAAATGGTAATCAGCCTGGTCATAGAGAAGAAATGACACACTAATGCCAGTCAACGTATATAATAATACAAGTACACGAAGATTGAACAATACCGCAAATACAGAAAACAGTGTTGATGAATCCCCAGGAATCCTCTGGCAGTCCGTCTTGATTAAAAAGTAATCCTCCCCTTTCTTTGCCAAACCAGCCTGTCCATACCTCACAAAAGGTTTTTCAACTTTTTCATTCCGGAGCTCGCGGCCAATCAAAGTTGCCAAAGGAACCGGGGGCGCCTTCGTCCTTGGTAATTCTGTCTTACTCATCTTGGTCTAAAATTCAACATTTCTGGAAACCCACTGAAGAAACCCTAATAATCAATCATAAAATAAATCATTAACAGGGATATCATTGCTGGTAGATCGAAATGATCCGGGGCTTCTTTTCCTGGTCAGGGCTTATACTGTTAGTACTTTCCACAGGAAAGGAAATGGCGAAATCCAGCTTATGAAACGACCTAAGTATACCATCACGCATGATTTAGTTCTAAAATAAGATCCATTAATTTCAGCCGCCTATGAAGCAGAATGCCATACTGGGGACATAAATCTAAAACCATGGAACACTGGTGATATACATTACAATTTAGATAAAAGACAAAACCATACTCCCCGAAACAAGGTCCGCAAAAACTTCTCTGTTTAAGTCAATTTTATTGGGGCAAAGTGAAATATCAGAATAAATCATGATCGGATGATTCAGCCAGAACAGTTAATTTCAAACCAAGGCATTGACAAATATCACAAGTACGCATCCAACTTCTAATTCACAAAAATCAAACTTTAACAACTTTCTCGGAATGCTCCGAAAATATTCCATCTTACGACATGCATATCCACAAACCAATGAAGCTGCATTTTAGAAAGGAGAAGGATAGTAGTAAATCCATCGAAGGGTCCTACGTGATTGGTTGGATTTGAGCAGCATTTTATAATTTTCTTCAGACAAGAATCAATTGGTATGAAAGTTCGGAATGAAAATGATAAAGTTAAGGGAAAAGGTAAAAACTGAACTCACAAGTGAGAAATGCAGCAGATCGAGGCGGACGATTCAACATTGTGGATTGGCCGTATCATACATGTTAACCCTCCAATTCTAGAATCATTTCCAGGAGCTGAGCTTCAGATCAAATGCTCATAAACCCTAGTAGCCCAAAACAGAGAGAAGCAACTAGCAAGAGAGCTTGCCTGTGATATGATTGGTAGAGAAATCCAGAGAAAGAGAGGGCGAGAGGAAACGCGGAAAAGAGGCCCTTTGGGCAGAGGATTCCGATAGTGACATTTTTGTCCTAGTCTTCGTGGTAATATACGGAAGCACAATGCCCTTGCTCTAAATTACATAAATACCCTCGTACATTTCGCTTTTTGAGCTTCGATGAATACCCTCGTATAAGGTAAGTATTCGGTGACTTTATTTATTTCGGCCAACGCAATAAACTGCTGATTCACATAATATGTGTTTCTAATTAAACACCGGAGATCTATGGTAGGATTTAAAATTCGTTGTTCATATTTTAACTATAAAAATAATATTTTGAAACAAAATGGTTGAAATATTTTGGGGTTTAGTTTGGGTTAATTGGATAGTTTGTGCCCAAAAAATTGTATGAGGATGCCGTGAATATGAAAGGGGATGAAGATTTATCTCAGCAAAATCTTCCTTTGAATGTGGCAGGCGCAGTAGTGGGAATACCCTCCACTTGTCTAGTTTTCTTTTACCCGATATATAAACTATATAGACACACGCGCCAAGAAAGAACAAAAGTTCATGTGTGGGTGTATATATATTAGTTTTGAATCATCAATATAGTTAAATTATCTTTTGGAAGAATTATAATGAGGCTTTAAGAAAAAATAAAATTTGAAATTTTAAAATTTTAAAAATTATCATTTTTTATTTTGAAATTTATTATTAAAGACTGTTTAAATTGTTATTAAAAAATTTTTATAATTTTTTTTTATCTTTTTAACAACACGAGCAGTTTAGGCCGAGAAATTTGAGAAGGGAGAAGAGAAGAGTTGGGAAAAAGATGGCAGGGAGTGAGTTGGAGAATGCAAAAAGGGCAGGAAAGGGAGAGAGCTGCAAAAGTCAAAGGCCTGTGAAAACACCCCCCAAAAAAAAAAAAAAGGATTTCTATTGGCCTTTGATTGTCTCTTACAACCAGACTACCAGTTTATCTGTTTTCGTCTCATATTGCTCCACTAAGAGAGTGTTTGGATAAAAACAAAACCATGGTTTCAGAAGTGTTTTTACGGATTACGAAGTAAATATGTGGAGGAGGTTATCTCGTTTTGCGAAAAAGTGCTTCTGAAACCACGGTTTCAGAGCATCCAAACAGGTCCTAAATTATGATTCTAATTTTATAATATAGAAGAAGAGAGTGGGAGAGAGGGTGACGTAGCCACGTGGGGCTGGACCGCCCATGGCTCCGAAGAATTCGCCACACAGTGACAATGAGGAGCCAGCTGGAAAGCCCATCATCTGCGTCGCCGTTCGCTGCTGGGGCCTTCCCCCGCCTCTCAACTTCCTGTAACTTCCGTTACAAGCCGTGCCCATGCGCCCCGCCTCCGCCGCCTCTCTAATCCGCCCCTCCCATAGAGCCGGGAATCAGGGCCGGCCCGGCCCTCCAGGGCCGGCCCTTCAGGACTGGCGGGCTTAAAAGGGTCGGCCCTCCAGGGCTGGAATTTTAAAAATACTCTAATTTGCTAGGCCCGGCCCTTAAGCTCCAGGGCCAGGGCCGGCCCGCGGGCTTTTGGCCCGTTTAAGAAAAAATACTATTTTTTATATTTATCATATTTTTTATAAAAATAAATCAATGAAATTATTAATAAAAGACATAAATATGAATAAAATTAAGTCATATATAAAATATCATCATATATAAATATTCATCAACATCTAAGAACATCTAAAACATTCATTAACAAGATAACAACATCTAAAAGTTTTATCTATAATGCAATTGTGCAATAAATAAACACTATTATTAATCTTTTGAAACTTCATCATCACTATAATTAATTACTTTTCTTCATAAGTATACTTTTCTTTCGTAACAAAAATATCAAGTTTTTCTTCTTTATAAGAATTTTATTTTTAAATTTTGCAATCTAACTATTTTTTTACTTTAATGTGAGAAACATTGCTGTTAAAACTCATGAATTTCTAATTCAAATTATAGAATCACAAGTTATATAAGTATAAAAATATTCTATTATCAAATATATATATAGTTTAAAAATATCAACGCATATAATATAAATCAAATCATTATTAAAGTCCAAATTAACCCATTTTTTAAAAATTTAATTGGATAAATTATTATCTAAAACTAAATTTACTTTTAAAATGATAATAATAACTAAATATTTGAAATATTATTAACAATGTAAAAAATTAATAACATTAATATTATATAAAAAAATTTTAAAAATAAAAAAAAATATAAAAGGGCTTAAAAGGGCCGGCCCGTGGCCCTCCAGGGCCGGCCCTTTTAAGCCCTCGGCCCTCCAGGGCCAGCCCTCCAGGGCTTATGTTTCATTTTAAGAGAAAAATATCAAGCCCGGCCCTCATAATTTCAGGGCCTAAAAGGGCCGGCCCGACGGGCTCGGCCCGTTTTCCCGGCTCTACCCTCCCACCCTCTTTCTTTCTTTTTTGGGGCAAAAATAAAACGTCCCTTTTGACCCTTTCATTTATTTATCTTTTTAAGAACTATTTCAAATTTTTGCGATTAATATAACCTCGAAATCATTGCTGATTCCATGCTTTTATAAATAAGACGCTTTTTTCTATTTTTCGAATAAATTATTTTTAAGTTCCTCATACGCAATAAAAATAGTTAAAATTTTGTGTTTTACATTTTTTTTTTAAAACTACCATTTTACCAATGTTTTCCAAGGTTGTCTTTCATTAATCCTTTTACAGGAGAGAACGTCAACGACTGCCTTCCAATACATACGGCAGTTCTGGAGAAAAACCTTTTCGGTGGGCCAAGAGAAAAACCGCGATGAAAAATTTCTCGGACATGACTTATAATAGAGACACGAGGTAGTGATTTTTTTATATCAATAATGTGTAGGAGCAAGCTGATTTCTCCCAAAAAAAACAAAAGAAAAGAAAAAAATTGTCATTTCACATTGGCACTAAGGTCAATATTAGGTGGCTCAACTAAACTTAGCATTGAAAAGGTTTTCATAACGTGTCACTCAAATCCTGTAAGAACATTACAGAACTGGAGTTATTTAGTCTATAAAAATCACATTAATCCTATAAACTTTGGAGTTTTCTTTTGCCTATAAGATCGTATAAATTTACAAAATCCAACCCCCCAAATACAACTTTATCTTCTTTTCCCCCTTCTTTCCCAAGCGGCCATGCTCCTGCTTCAAAGCGCAAGAGGAGTATTTCTTCCTTCTTTTCTTTTCTGGGTTCAAAAAAAGGCCACAAAAATCCGGCCACTAAAACACATTGATTCCAACAGGATGTAAAAGATCTCACGTTCACCACCAGAGAAGCCGAGCAACTGGTTTATTGCTCCTCCAACGTAAAAGGAAAAATCCCCTCTCTTTCTCTCTCGCGCACAAAGACTCAAGTTCCATCTACAAGACATAACTACATGAACATCAGAAAGGCAAAAGGCAAGAATTAATGAAATCTTACACAAGGATGCTGAAATAGCTACCTCACTTTGCATTCCCGGTTCTTCTTTTTCCATCAATAGGACTTGCCTGCTTTCTGGGTTGACTCATCATCAATTGTTTCCTTGACGGTGCAGGGATCAAAGATGGAATCATGCTCCTGTTTGCAATTACAGTTATAGGAAAGGTTAACTAAAGTCAATAGATTGTAGAAGAGTAGAAATAACATAAAACTATAACATGCAATAGATTTGAACTGTGATTAAGAGGAGTGATTGATTACCTGGCTTCTGCGTTCTTTACTAGTTTGTGATGGGTGGTGGGTTTCTTAACTTTAGAAACTATTCCATTGATTTTACTGGCTGGTTTTGGCATATGTAATTGCCAGTGCAAGTCTGATTCTGAGGAATCGCTAGTTGCAACCTCAAGCGGATCATCAGAGTCATCTGTGGTGGCCATGTCATAGTCTTGGCTATCCTTTTTATTCAATGTAACTTTAAAGGAATGTTCCGAGCATATTTTTGAAGCGTCTGAAAGAGAACTAGGACTCAGCAAGGGAGAAGATTGTTTACTTTCTGCTTCCCACTGACCCACTAGGCTATCATCACTTGTTAAGCTGTCATTCCTGTTCACCACGATCTTTTCAACCCAGTCCCCAGAAACTGACTCTCCATCCTCTTCTTTACTGTTCATCCTCTGACTACTTGCAGGTGGCCAGGGAGGTGAATGCATGATCATGTCCTGGAGATCTAAGCTTCGTCGTTTCAACTTCGTTTTGACTTTCTTCTGGCTCTAATCATAGTTCATATACAAGTAAGCTTCGCCTCTGAGATTAATTAAAATATAATTTGGACGTGTCTGGTCAACTCATTCTCTAACATGTCATACTTTTGAGGTGTCTAGTGATGATAATTTCCAATTTTAGATATACAAATTAAGAGTTAAAGAAAATGAAGGAGGAAAATTTGATTTCAAAGTTACAAATCCATATTACCTCCACGCTACCAGAATCGTCTTGGGGTTTCCTATGACCTCCAGATTGCGTAGTAGAAGACTTGAAAGATTTGAATTTTGGGGCATCCAGACTACTATTCACAGAATGTGGAAGCGGTTCATCTTCTCCTTCCTTTCTTGCCAGAGCTGCCTTCAAACCAGCAATCTGGCAAAGATGACAGTAGTAACACTTATAAACTATGGATACACGAGTGGATTATTCTTCCAGATATAGTATAGAACGCATTTCTTAGCATTATGTGATTGAGAAATTGTAAGAACCTGTTCTTTAAGCTCTTTCACTTCTGAACTCTCTTTGTTAGCTCGAGCAGCACCAAGTTCAACTGTGGAGACGCGTTCTGCAAACTTGAGTGTGCTGAGTGTTTCTCCTAGAGCATCAGATTCTGGGCTAATATGTACAAACATGAGTGTCTTGGCTTGCCCTCCTGAGGTATACAGAACTTAGCTCATTATTCATAGTCACAGAAAATACCATATTAGCCACAAAGAAAAATGCTAGCGAATAAAAGAAATCATACCAAGAGAATCTTGAAGCAGTTGAGTAAGTCTACTATTCCTATAAGGAACATGCGCTTGCTTATGAGCCAGCGAAGAAATGACGTCTCCTAAGGCAGCAAGTGACTTGTTGATATGTTGAGCCTCCTTGAGCCTGTCACCTGTGACCTCGGATTTATCGACCCTCTCACTTCCTGCCAGGTCAACGAGATGCATGCTGCCACGAAGATGGCTTCCTGATGTCATGTCCCTTCCTTGAACATGAACTGTCAGGCAACTGCGATTATCACACACATTTGAAGTTAGTGTCTTGGAAAAATGTTATTTGTACTTCCAAGTTAGACTCAGAGTGCACCTATGAGAACGACTACTCCGATCATTCATAGCAGTAGCACTAACTGCTCGATTCTTATGTCCTAGGTCCATCAAACGTAAGACATCGGAAGTTGATGAAACGGGGACGAGGGTTGCATCTGGTACATTAATTCCGTTTTGAGAACTGTTGCGAATATCTAACTTACGTAGTTATTAAGGACAAACAATAGATGAATGAGAAAATCGTCTTAGAAATGACTCCCACATATAGTTCCTTTTGCAAATAAAAAAAGAAGTTCGAATAGAGGGATATTTTTTGTTGCCACCATCTGTCGCTAGAAGATCTCTGACTTGGTCATTGTAGATCTCAAGCATCTGAACGCCAATGTCGTAGGTAATAGTGTCTTTCCTCTGCTGTGACAGTAGAAAAAGATCTCTTAATGCCCTATAGTTTACCCCCACGGTTTCCTCAGTAAGATCATTTGGTCCGGACTGCATTAATTAATACATGAACTAACTTAGTTAACATAGTTCTCACAAGTGATGGAAATTAAATTGTAACAGCATGGTCAGAATGTCTCACCATAGTATGAGTCTTTCCTGAGCCAGTCTGGCCATAAGCAAATATACAGACATTATAGCCATCCAGAACAGAACGAATAAGAGGCTGCATGTCTTCAAAAACTTCAGCTGCAGAGGAAAATAAGAGTGATAAAGACAGCTTACCAGGCAGCAAATGATTGTGATCACAAATTAGATGAAGACCAACCTTGGGTTGCTGTAGGACCAAACACTCTGTTGAAATTAAACGTTTTCCTCCCTTCTTTTCCATACTTGGAAGGTGCTATCATTGAGATACTTCCTTCCTCTATGCTACCAACAGAGCCAGCATTGTTTGCTTGCCCAAAGAACGGTCGAACTCGGCAGTATACCCTAATATTTCCTAATAAAAATAAAATAATTTAATTGAGAATCCAAATAGCAAAGTTAACAATTATAATTAGAACATCGGGACCACTTGAATTCCACCTTTCAGGTCCTGCAGTTGATTGTATAACTTGCGATTTTCTTCGAGAACTCTCCTATATCCTGAAGCAGCAGAAGCTAGGCTACGCACATGCTTACCTATTAAGGGTAACTAGTAATTAGATAGGAGACTAAAACTTTAGTCCAAAATTATTGAATATCTACGAGGGACTTTAGCAATACGCACTCAAAAAGATGAAATCTTCCTGGTATGCCATTTGTAAGGAGTGCATCCCTGATTTCGTATGATGGGCAATAATTTTCAAGCCCTATAAAATGGGGACATCAGAATTTTATGGTCTTTTACCTCACTATGTTTCAAAACATGTTTACACCAATTTTAGTATGCCCCTGGTGCAAGTTACCTGGATCTCTCTGTGTTGTTGTGCTAGCAACTTTTGTTGGTTCTTCGAAACATGGATTCTTGTTACTTCATCACTAATATGGATTTCTTTGTGTTGTTGGGAAACCAACTTTTGCTGCTCGTTCAGAGCTTGGAGTCTTGATTCTTCACTGATATAGTGATTTTCATTATAGCACTCTTCTTGCTTAGGCTGCACATCTTCCTTTTCTTCCGTCTTCATAATATATTAGACAAAACAGTCACGTTGTTGAGATCTTGGCAATGCGTCTTAGACGAACAATATTCAAAGCATGCATTTGAAGGATCCTATATTGAATCTAATAATTTTACCTCCTCATCCTCAGAAGCAAGTTTTAAAATCGAGTCGTGTGTTTCAGATTCTGCGGCCTTATCTTCTGGATTTGTTTTCGACTACCAAATTTTTGAAAAATTGTCAGAAAACCCAATCAGATTCATGGACACCAAGAGTTGGAGAAAATCTCTATGGATAAAAAAAAAAAAAGGAGAAATGTGCAAAATTTCTTTGCAAAAGCATATCACTATATATGAAGTTGAGCGAAATTAAAAAGAGCTTGATGTCCACCATTTCATCCTGTATTAATAGGCGGCGTTCAAACTCCTCGGTGACTTTGCGAAGCAGGGACTCCACTACCTGAAAAAGAGACAGAGAGATAAGAAAGAGATAAATACATAAATTTAATCAAAGATGAATAGAGGAAGATGGGAAGAGTGCTTGAGCTACATAAATAGTACGAATTATTAGTGTACGTGGTACAACAAATCGGCTGAAACTTTATGCTTTGTTAAAATCTAATGCATATAATTATCGTTAAAAAAATTTATTGTAGATGAAGATGGTGATAATAATGTAAGTGCAGATTTAGAAGAGTGAAAAACCCTTACGTTGATAATTTCTTCAGGCTTCTTGTCGGACAAATATTCCCGAAGTAGCACATTCAAGTTTTGAATTGAACCCTACAATTCAAGCCAAGTCATATAAATATTGGTTATTGGTTCACGTGCGGGCAAAACAATTAATTAATAAAAGGCATAGCTCTCTAACCCCTTCGATGCGATCATGGCCGAGATCACTGCATGTAAATTGATCACTTGTGGTTCTTGTTAAACTGGAGAGGAATTGTTCTGAGTTTTTGCGTAAAAATGGTCTTCCAGAAACAAGCGGCTTTATATTCCCACCATGTTTCCATGAACCCATTTTTCCTCCCTCTTTCCATTCACTATATGCCTTGATTGCCAAGACACAATCCACTAACCTCGCCGATTTCCCTCCCTGGAACCATATCACAACTGTTATTGATTTCATTCAAAGTAGTTAAAAAAACTTTTCAGCTTATACAAATAAGCACCTGCTCCAAATCAGAAGCTTGAAAGGTTGGAAGCCCCATTTCTTGCAAAGCCACAAGACAGTTCCTCACATTTTCGAAGTACTGAAATGCAGATAGTGCAGCGGCTCCATCATCGGAATCGCAGGGACCTTCAACTACCTAACATACATATAAGTGCAATAAATGTCACCGAAAAGAAAAGGATGTATGACGCATAAAAAAGTTCTACTGAATCATACCTTGGGTACCACTCCAGGTTGAATTTTGTTAAGAACATTGCAAAGGATTATGCCACTACGCAGACCAATCCTGAATTCTTCTTCAGAAGGCTCAGCTGGAAACTCTTTCCCTCCAACTACTCCATTTGCCTTTCGTAGCCACCCAGCTGCTTCATACCTTCTTAAGCCTGCAAAATAATAAATACCATCTTCTGTTACCTTATCGTGAACATCTTATATCAGAGCAAAAGACCTTCCCAAATTAGTAGCTTTTTTGCCAACTATGGTGACTTCAGAAACCATGTACTGGTAGTTCTATTTTACTACTGCATGTCATGGAATTCACACTAGGAATGATCATCCTTGTTTTTTTCCATTATTACCCTCAATGTTGAGGGCTTATGGATACAATTCAAAGCGAAGATTTAGCAGACATGCTTTGAGAAATTGCAATTTCAATTGAAACCAACATGCTTGGTAAAGAGGCGCAATGTATTTTATGGTATTAATGAAAAATATAATTAGAGGTATTCAAAACTCTTATAGTCTTATGCCACTAAAAAAAAAATTGAATTAATAAAATGATATTTTCATATTAAGATCACGTGCTAAAGTTGAATGTCAAATTAATAATCAGACTATTAGAGTAAAAAAAAAAAAAAAGGAAGGACAAATGAGGAATTGAAAAGATTACACACAAGATGGTTCAAGCTTCCTTGACGTCGTGTTGGTATCACTCCATCGGGTCCCGTGCTGTTGAAGAACATCTTCAACAACAGATAACACCGAAAATGGCAATACCTGTTCTGCGGCCATTACTACTCACCAAGTAATGAGGAATCCAAACCACCAGGAGACTCAGGATCTGCTATAAATGCTATGTCATCCGATAAACTGAAACGAAAAGCTCCGTTCATGAAAACCGGGGGGGAACAATGTGAAGCGGAAAATGGGATTGGAAATAAAAATTCTCAGCTAGATTTTAAGGGAAAGAAGAAAACGAATAAAGATGAAGTAAGATCGTAATAAGAGGTTTGATGTGGAGTTATAAAAGAAGAAAACAGAATGGGAAGAAATTGAAGAAAGCGAGAAGAAAGAGAATGGAGGTTTGAATATCGTGATCCTTTCCCTCGCTTTCTACGTGTTTTTTGAGTTTTCTCCCTCTCAAGTTATGTTTCTAATATTGACCCAGAAAAGCTGCACCGAACCTATTTCCGAGCCTCTCGCTTGGTGGCTTGCGGCTTATTTATTCAACGGCCGAGAAAATCTTATTTTCCGAAATTTATTATCTCCTTCTTAAGCGAGTGATGTGTATAATGTACTAGCTCTATTTATCACTGTAAATATTAAATAGAAAGTGTGAAAGGGTAAACATTAATTTAAAAAATTATTATTATTATTAACCAAATTTACTAGGGGTGTGTTTGTACTGACATGGTAAAAATAACTTTCATTCCAACTACCTTCTTACAAATTGAAATTGTAGTGAAAATCAATTAGTATAATATAATTTATATTTAAATAAATTTTTGTAAAAGTCAATCTATATAAATTTGTTTGGATAATACATTAAAAGTCATTTTCAATATATTAAAATCTGAAAAAAAAAGGAAGTAAGGGGAAAAAGTTGCTTTAATATTAAAGTGATGTTTAGACCCAAAAAAAATCTCAAAATCATGTCAAATATCATTTTATCGTTCAATTAATTTTTTATCCCAATTAATGTTGGAAACTTCCTAACACTGGAGGAAAATATTAAAGGTGAAAAAATATATAGATTACTTGAACTTAACAGCCGTGATAAACTAGGAATTGTTCGTTCACCCAAAAAAAAAAACTAAAACTTGTTTTAATAGTATAAATTTATAAACTTAAATTCAGGTCTCTCTCCAGGAAAAAAAAAAAAAAAGGCCCAGGAGTCTAGATTTTGCCGTTATCATCCATATTTGCTCTTATCCGTTTGGATCAGTAAAATGCCCTCCTTTCAAAATTTTAATTATACCCTCTCTTTGGCGGGAAAGCTGCATGTTAACGGTCTAATAAGCTATATTCACGATGTTTTGGCAATAAGTATATTTCTTAATGATGCCTGGAGCCAGGCATCAAAATGACACGTGTCAAAATCAGGATCTTATTAAAAGCCTTCGTGTGATTGACAAACGGGCCTGAATACAGATACGTGAATGTGCAAATTTAATCTGTATGCATAAAAAATTGAAAGTGGAAGCACGGGTATCATTTTTTATTTTATAAAATCAGGTAAATATGTGAGTGAATGAGATACTCCTCCGGTCCTAAATACTCTTCCGGTATTTAATATAAGACCCATTTAACTAATTTGATTAAATTAAAGAAGTTAGGTAAGTTAGTTAATTATAAGAAAAGTGACATAGTTTTCCTAAAATATCATAATCATCTTTTTTAATACCCTCTCTCCATCTTCTATTTAATTATAGTCGAGGGAGTATCCATAGGGGTAATTTAGAGAAAAATAATAAATATGAGAAATGGGTCTTATATTTAGGACTAAAACCAATTCAAGAATTGGGTCCTATATTAAGGACTGGAGGAGTATAAGACTCTTAGCTTTAAGAGTCTTATATTTAGGACCAGAGGAGTACATATATCAAATAAAAGAAAATAAGTGAAGGACACCGTTCATGTGAAATTTAGGTGAATTTTTTATGCTTCGCTTTAGACAAATTCATATAAAAGAGATAAATAATACTACCCCCGATTCTTAATATAAGATCATATTTGACTTTTATTTTGGTTCTAAATACAAGACCACAATCCACTCTGTCTTTCATATTTGTACTTTTTTTTTCAAAGGAACTCTTTTTAACAATGATAGTTCTAATCAATACACTTGATTAGCAATGATATTTTAGGAAAGACAACACCTATTTAGAATAAATAACTAATTCAACTTATTTCCTTAATCGCTTCAAATTAGTAAACTGACAATTATAATTAGGACTAGAGGTAGTAATAATAACATGAATAGCTGTGTAAGTATAAAGAGTTCTACCGTTCCTGTAATTTTATTTGTTAAAGTATTACGAGTACATGATAATAAAAAAATGATAAATATTATATTATTTATTATTTTTATTCTTAACCAGGGAAAAAAAGAGGAGTCCGTTTCATTTAACGAGATCAAACAACCCATTGCTGTTCTTACTCAGCTGGTGCGGAACCGAAGTTAACGGCTTAGGTGTTAGGTATGGTTTCAAGGGGGCCCACTTAAGCCTTGGCGGCCTGAGCTACTAAACTTGCCGGCCCAATTTCCCTTGAAGGCCTTTTAAGTCGCAGGGAAGCTAAAAAAAGGGATAAATTATATGTAAATTAAGGGGGGAAAATACTACCGGGTTCTTAATATAAAAGTTACTTAACTAATTTAAGCATATTAAAAAAATTAGTTAAGTTAGTTGTTTACAATAAATAAAAATTATTCCACCGGTTTTTAATATAGGACCCAATCCTTGAGTTAGTTTTGGTCCTAAATATAAGACTCATTCCTCATATTTATCAATTTTTTTTTAAATTACCCCTATGGATACTCCTTCAACCATAATTAAGTATAAGAGAGAGGAGGGGTATTAAGAAAGATGACTATGGTATTTTAGGAAAAATGTGTCACTTTTCTTATAATTAACTAACTTACCTAACTTCCTTAATCTAATCAAATTAGTTAAAAGGGTCTTATATTAAGGACCGGAGGAGTATCTTTTCTAAAATATCCGTACTAATCAAGTGCATTAACTATAACTACTATTATTACAAGGACTGTTTCAAAAAAAAATAAATAAATATAAAAGAGAAAGTGAATTTGAATCTTATATTTAGAACTAAAATAAAAATTAAACAAACTTTTATATTAAGAACTGGATGTAATATAATATTAAAGATTCTTATGTTTTACGAATAAATTCAATTACGCAGTGCTATGTTATCATAAATAACATGGCTTATCTGAGTTTGATGTTGATATACATTATAAACACTCCGCAGTCCACGGTTTTTGGCAAGAATAAATAATCCCATGGTTATATACTACATTCTGTCATTAATATAAAAGTTTATTTAATTTTTATTTTAATCATAAATATAAGATTATAATCTATTTTATCTCTTATATTTATCCATTTTTTTAAAGGTAGGCTTTGTAATGGTAATTCTAACTAATATATTTGATTAGTACGGATATTTTAAAAAAGATAATATTCATTTATTATAAATAATTAACTTAACTAGTTTTCTTAATGTACTTAAATTTATCAATCAACTCTTATACTGAGAATCGGAGGGAGCATTATTTTTATGTGGATTAAGTTAATAAAAATAATAAGTCAATTAAAATTTCAGATAATTATAAAATCAACCTGCATCTCGCAATAAATCAACAAAGTCAGACGTATAAAATTGATTAATATTCTTTTTTATAAAAAAGGATTTTGTTGGGACGGGCTGGTAGTATATTGCTTGATGATTAGGCTGGCTTTCTGAACATCCATACTCAGCGATGAATATTTATTTTCGTCATTTTTCTTTTCATTTAAAAGCACAAGAAAACATATTTTGTGCCGAACTCAAAATTACGACCTCGTTATTTCGATTCCGTTTATGTTACGCTATACACTGTGCATGAGATTGAGAGGTCTGTTTAATGTTGCAGGAACCGTAAGCGCACTACCTAAGGCAGTGACCATTCGCCCCACCAACGAAATGTTCTCCCCCCCCCCCCCCCCCCGGCCGGCGGCCAAAAAAAAAAAAATCTAACACATGCTTTCCACGAAAAGCACATAATTTCACTGCTCCGAATCAAATGCCGAGGTTGCATCACTAATCATTAGGCTCGTTTTTCATGCTTCGTACATTAAAGTCCCCGCCGGGGGGCCCAAATTATTTATACATCCGAATTAAGTGGACACAGGAATGACTTTTCTTCTTTTTACTGTATAACTTAAGACGCAGTTAATAATGAATGTTTCATAATTAAATGGTCCCATTACTCCCGCAATCAATTCACTGTATGACTCAAAAGAAACCCACAACTGTTCTTCCTTTCATTTCTCCGCCCACCCCCCAAAAATACCCCATGGCTTCTTGTTATAAACTTTAAATAATTAATTTATGAATAGCAAACCATCAGTCTTAACTAGTTAAAAATGACAGATAAAGTAAAAATAAACTTTTATTTTTAAATATTCTCTTATAATAAATGAAAAAAATAATAAAAGAGAATACATGAAAAATGTAATAACAGAAAAATAATTAAGGATAACTTCAAAAAATACATTGAATGTTAAGACAACGTTAAATTGAAACTAATAAAATAAACCACACCCATTCTCAAATTTGAAGCTTATAAATGGGGTTGAAGGGAGTATATTACTCCCTCCATCCTTAATATAAAAACTAATTTCACTTTTATTTTTATAATAAACATAAGACCTCAGTTTACTTTTTCTTTCATATTTATCAATTAGTTTTCCAAGCTAGTTCTTGAGTAATAATAGTTCTAGCTAATACACCTGATTAACAAGGACATTTTATGAAATACAACACTTGTTTATTGCAAATAAATAACTTAATTAATTTTTTAATCTGATCAAATTAGTTAATTGACTCTTATATTAAAAAATGAACGTAATATCTCTTATCCTTAATATAAAAGTTAGATAATTAATCTATAAATAATAAATAAATTAATAAGGTTAATTATTTGTAATTAATATATTCTGACTTTTCCGAACTTTTCTTGTTAATCATACGTGTTAAAATAAAAACCCTTTAACATATAAAA
Organism: Neltuma alba; assembly: GCF_004799145.2. NCBI lineage: Eukaryota > Viridiplantae > Streptophyta > Magnoliopsida > Fabales > Fabaceae > Neltuma > Neltuma alba. The sequence continues at coordinate 31,696 of NW_021637553.1, read as the reverse complement.
ACCATTTTATTCTGTGTTTATATTTAAGACCACAGGTAATATATAAAAGAACCTACGTGACAAAAACAATGCATTGGCGCAAGTTCAAAAAGTGTAATTATGCATCACAGCCTATCCTCAAAGTCGCGCATCATGATGATCGTGATCTCAGATTGAAGTACGTAGATGCCATCTTTTTCAGAGTAGGATGTGTGGAAACATGCTGTCCCAAATAATCCGCTTGATTAAGTGAATTTAATTTAATCTTGATAACAGCACTTATGTCCTGCTTTTTAGGGGCAAAGCTCCCATTTTTATCAAGCTATAGCCTTATTTAGCATCTATGTGTTTTTTTTTAATTAAATCAATTAGTTTTATTTTTTCAGCGGCACTAACTTTTATAACTCTGTTGTATTAGCATTTTAGTCTCTATGCAAAGGCAGATGATATTAATAGATATTAACAAACTTACCATTTTAGTCTCTAGTAAAATTAAAAATTTAATTAAGAAAAAACATATAGTTACCAAATTAAAAATTAAAAAAAATAAGTAACTCCATAATGATTTTTCTTGTTATTTAATTAATTAATACTAACCACTGTTCCAATATTTGGGGCCCATTGTGTCATGGGCCCATGAAGCCCATTCTCTTATCCCCTTTGAACCAGTCAAACCATTAGGTCCAGGTCCAACACTTCGTGGCAAAGATCACTGCGATCAATCGTTGCGAGTGATTTTTCCCCTGTTTATTAAAACAAAAGGCCTATGAGATGTACACGCTACTGAGCATATGCATATGGGATGATATCTAGATATAATAATTAAGGCAGTGATTGGTGGATGTGTCCGATCCTTGATATCCAAATTCTCGCGATCCTAAATGACTAAGGGGATGTTTGGATAGAAACCAAAACATAGTTTTAGAAGTGATCTTACGGATTACGAAGTAAATATGTGAAAGAAACTGTCTCGTTTTACGAAAAAGTGCTTCTGAAACTACAATTTTGAGAATGCCAAACACCCCCTAATAGTCCGCACGATTGCCATATTTGCAAGTCGAACTCCTCGCAACCACACCCCGGCTCTGTAACAGTTAAAAACACGGTTGCCCAAATTTCATCGGCCTCGAAATGGCCTTTAAGCATTTATTGATGTTTCTTGAAAAACATATAAAACATAACCACCCAATTGTAATAGTGATATCATGCTACTTCTTCATTATTTATATTTCAGCAGGTAATTATCTGGGAGCATAGTTATTAAAGTAAGATGTTCCGGCTTGCTGATATGCTATCCACAGTTATTAATATAAAAACTAATTAATCTATTTGAATAGACTAAGAAAATTAATTAAATAAGTTATTTATAATAAATAAGTACTATTATATTTCATAAAATATTTTTACTCATTAAGTTTATTAGCATTTGAGAAAACTTTTCACATGTGTAATCATTACAAAGATTATATTAAAATATAAAAAACAAAATAAATTAGAACTTTATATTTAAAACTAAATAAATTAAATTAGACGGGTCTTTGATGAGTTTGTGACAAACAAAAAAGCCGCAGTGCGTATCCTAACAAATCCTGTAGCCAATATGCTGCTTTATCTAAATCTAAGTGGCCGCATAAAAAAGATTTGACCGCTTTGATCAATGATTTTTTTTTTTGGCTGGGAGCCACTTTGATTAATGACTGTCAAAATAGATTTTTTTCAAAATATTACCCAAATCAAATATCTTAGAAATAATCTATAAATATGGTGGACAAAAATTCAAAAATATGAGATGATTATTAAATAAAAATCAAATTTAGAAGGGGGAAGTCGGGTCAAAACGCGGAGTCGTCCGTTTTATACAGAAAAGACGCAAGGCGTTCGTTTGATTTGCAAAGCGGTGGGCGGCGTCGTTGGCTACACTGCCGTTTGATTATTTGCCTATCAATTCGCTGTCGAATCACCCACCTCGCACGTGGACCTGGGGCCGACGCCTCCCCTTCTTCATCTTCCAATTTAACGGCCACGATTTCTTGAATCTCATACGGACAAGGTGTGCGAAAGAGTGCCCGGTAATTTCTTGCCGGAGATGTATTATTGTTAAGCATCTCATTGCCACAGGGGCATATTAGTCCATTGCAAAAGTCCCATGCCAAATGGTTTACATGCGAGTTTCTCTTTCCATTCTTTTCAGTTTTTTCTGTTTTTTCTTCCTAGCGGTACCAGTGGCTTCTGATCTTTTTGGGGGCGGGGCGGTTGTATACACTGGCTCTCAATATAAGAGTTATTTGTCTGATTTTATTTATAAGGTATTTTTAACATATTTTATATGGATTAAGGAAAACTTTAAATTTCATTAACTCTCATTTAAAATATAATAAATTTTTAACTTTATCCCTATTTAATATGCATTATACCTCATATAAACAAAGTTAACACAATAATAAATGAGGGGTACAATTATACATCCATATAAAAAATTTCTCTCAGTGTCTTATAAATAGGACCAAAAAATACATCTCTCTCTGCCTTATAAATAGGACCAGAGGAGTATCTAATTTGAACAGATTAAAAAGATTAATTATATTAGTTATTTATAATAAATGGATATTATTTTTTAAAAATATAATTACTAATAAAGTTTATTGACTAAAACTCTTATTATTATAAAGACTATTATAAAAAAATAAATAAATATGAGATACAAAGTGAATTGAGATTTTATATTTAAAACTAAAATAAAAGTTAAATAAGACGGGAAATAGTAGTGGCACGTTTTTTTTAACATGCTTAGTAAATTATGTAAACAAATCAAATATATTAAATTATAATATTAATCACAGATCAGATTAATTAAATTAGCTGCCTCCAAAAATATCAATAGCAAATTTATTTTTTCACTTTTAATAATATTTTCCGTCGTTCTAACTGTTGGATTGGATGCTATCCTGCTATTAATTTTTCCTCAACAAAAATTTTAATAAATTATGTAGAAGGATGATATTTTCAAATTTGTTGATGATTGAACACTACCGCTTCATCATTATGTCAAGAGTTGATCAATAAATTATTGCGTGAAATTATTTTTATTAAAAATAAAATTTAATTAATCGCCAAGAGAAAAAACGAGAGTAATTAAGGATGATGGGATACAGTTTGAACGTCCTGAGGGTGGGATGGCTATTTTGGTAATTATGGAGCGAGACCTGCAAGAGGCCGCAGAGATGCGGACGCCATTTGAACGTTCTCACAACTATAGCTCAATGTGAAAGTGCATAAAATTAAAACCAAAAGCCAAAACCCCCAGTGGCCGAAAGGAACATTTCCTTGATATTGCAAAATAAATTCATCTTTTCCGGTGATTTTGTTCCTCCTCTCGCAGGTACGAATTAAATCTGTTATTTATACATCTCCTTCTCTCTCCTCCTCTGCAGCTTTTGCCCTTCCAAAGATTCCCACTTCAACTCTATGTTGTCTCAGGTTTGAATTTAAAATTAAATCGTTTGTTTTCTCTACTTGTATGCCCAATTGCTCTGGTTTTGATTTAGATGATTGTTCGCCTTATGTGGAAGGGCCTTTCCTCCGTTGAAATTTTTGGGAAATTAAATTATGCCTGCCCCCCCTTTTTTTGAAACAATTGATCAAATTGATGAACAGTATTATTCTCTTCTGCTGGCGTAATTACGCATATGTTATGAGGAAACATATCATGGGATCTTGGAGAATTAATTTCTATATTATGTGTCTGCTAAACCAGATCCGTGATAGAAACAAGTTGTTAAATGTTGCTAATTTCCCATTAGGCAGCTATAATTTTATTAGCCCTTTTGTGTTGGGCTAAAGGGGGAGGCAATCGGATTGAACAATCCTGGAAATTTTAATGATAGGATGCGATTTGATATTTTGATGGTTTTGACGAATTTTTGTGCTCCTGCCTTTGAATGAGGTTGTAATATATTTGCGTTCGTTTATTTGTTTGTGCTTGAGAACAGATGGTAAGGGGGGGAAAGGTTGGGGGCAAACGCAATTTCAGAAAAAGGGTTCGGTCAAAGGAAGGGGGTTCTGATGATTCGGATGAGGACTATGTGGTTCCAGATGAAGATAGGGATTTATCTGATTGTTCGGAGGATTCAGTATCTTCTTTAGATGGATGTGAATCAGAGGAGAATTTTGATAACTTTGTAGAGGACGAGGAGGAGGAGGAAATTGGAATAAGGAGGAAATTCAATAGATCCAAGACAAAAAATGGCATTTGTGGTCGGCAGAAAATTGGCAGGAAACCCTCACAACAGAGAGGAAGGATAACTTGCTCACATAACCTAGAAGAAGAAGAAGAAGAAGAAGAAGAAGAAGAACAAGAACAAGAACAAGAACAAGAACAAGAACAAGAAGAGGAGGATGATGAAGAGACAGATGAATATGAGGAAGATGATGGCGATGAAGATTTTGATTGTGATGAGGATGAGGAATTTACACCTGAGGAAGAAGATTACTCAGACGAAGAAGAAATAAAGGGGAGAAAGAAGAAAAGTAATGGCATTAAAATGGACAAGAAGGTGGGGCAGAAGCGGGCCTCTGTAACTTATACCAGAGGTCGTAAAAGAAGAAGAAATTCTAGGGCGGCAAGGAAGCCCTTGAGAAAGAAGAGAAGAAAGAATGGAGGGTTGAGGAGGAAAGCAAAGTATGATGATGAGGGTGACTTCATAGATAATGGTCGTACCATCAGAACCAAGAGTAAGAAAAAACCAGGACGAAAAAGGAGAAGACTAATTGTTGACTCAGATTCGTACTCAGATTGTGTGTCATCTAGATCATCTGATTATGATTATACCATCTCTGAAGAAGAGAGAGAACAGGTGAGAGAAGCTGAGGAATTGTATGGAAGTTTGAGAACTAATTTGAGGAGTTCATCCCTTCTGACAAAAAATGAAGAGGATGGAGTCCATGAAGATCTACATCAGCAAAGAAAGCCTCCGGCCCGGAAAGGTAAGGAAAAGATAGAGGAACCTCAGGGAAGAAAGGGCAAGGACAAGGTAGAGGATTTGAAAAGTGAGCCAGGAAAGCAGGTTTGTGGAATTTGTCTCTCTGAAGAAGATAAAAGAAGAGTAAGAGGAGTACTAGATTGCTGCACACACTTTTTTTGTTTTGCTTGCATTATGGAGTGGGCAAAAGTGGAATCTCGCTGCCCTTTGTGCAAGCAGAGATTTAAAACAATCAGTAAGCCTGCACGATCAACAACAGCGGGGGTAGATTTGAGAGGATCAGTTATCCAAGTCCCTGAACGTGATCAGGTATCCAAATTCTTCCTCAACCCTTTTGTTTAAGGTTTTTTACTTTCCAACTGGCTGTCCTAGTTGATGGAGGGTTGATTTTGATATGCAGGTTTATCAGCCCTCTGAAGAAGAACTCAGGAGCTATATTGATCCGTATGAATATGTAATTTGTTCAGAGTGCCATCAAGGTGGAGACGATGGCCTCATGTTACTGTGTGATCTTTGTGACTCTCCTGCGCACACATATTGTGTTGGTCTGGGTCGGGAAGTACCTGAAGGCAATTGGTATTGTGATGGTTGTAGGCCAGTTGCTTTGGGATCTTCAAGCTCTCAAGTTCAGGAAGGTGTGGCTGATTCAAGGGCAACAATAGGTCAGAGCCTACCTGGTAGACCATCGCCTGCTGGACATGCTAGAGATATTATTGACCTCAACTTGATGTCTTCACCACGTGCAGCTTTTAGTCAAGGATTTGGAAATTTTTCTTCTAGATTTTCTGGTAGAAGTGTTGAAGGAGCTTCTCCAGTGTCTGGAGGAGGGGCACCAACTTTATCCGAGAGACGTTGGATACACCGTCAAATTCAACAATTACTTTCAATGGATAGAATGACTTCTGCTCCTGGTCGATCTAATGGCGTTTCAACTACCAATTCAACTAGTAACCTATATGGCTCTCAAAATGATCAAAGTAGGGTAACAACCACTCAAGACACAAGGACACACAACGTGGGAACATCATCATATCACTCATTTTTGGAGGAAAGATTATGCAACAATACCTCTCCACTAATGCAGAATGGGGATCATTTCTCTATGAGAATAAGCAATTCAAGAAGGCCAGTGGTTCAAGATTCAACTCCATTTACCAACAGGTCTTTGAATGGGGCATTTTGGCCTGGTCTTGTGGGAACACCTCCTGTATCAGATTATGAACAAGTCCATCAGCTTAGCAGCAGTTCACACATTGTTGCTGATGGTAGCATGTCCCCTGCTATTAGAGAAGAGAGTAATTTTCACATAGTAAAGGAACAATTGTCATCACTGGTTAAACGCCACCTTATGAGCTTGTCACAAAATATTGATTTAGGTATGTGACTTCTCTTCCATTAGCTAAAAACGGTTCATTTCTACAAATTTTTTCAATGGCCGCCCTTTGCCACGTCTAGGACTGAAAATTATGGGTGAAAGTTGTTAACTTATATGAATGGGAAACATAGCAGAATGTTCTTTTGGGGTTTGGGGTGATGAATTTGGGGGAGAATATATGTACCTTATACCAACATTAATCTTGGAAAGAGTAAATGCAAGATGAACTTGTATTATGTTAAAATTAACAAATTTATGCTTCTAATAACTCCCCCCTCAAAAAAATTCATATTATGGATGAATGTGTACCCTAACAATTTTTCGTAGCAATGTTCCGTGTCTTTTAATTTCCCTCATGCCTTTCCTATTTGTTTGATTCAGGCAACAGTACCATCAAGGACATTGCAAGGATTTCTCTGAACACCATACTAGCAGCTTGTGGTCTTGAGCACAAGAAGGGCGAGGTTTGCGCTGTGCCCCCTCCTTCAGCCTGTCCCCACATTGAACTAATGGCTGGTGGGCAAACGAGTCTGATTAAAGGTTGCTGCTCATCTTGCTTTGATTCCTTTGTAGGCGACGTGGTTAAGAGGATCATGGACACAAGAATGTCGCAGTGGTTGCGACTAGGCCTTTAGGCATTATTGCATTGAGTCCAGAGGCACACCTTTTTTGTCAGTAGTTAAGGAAGACAAGAATGTGTCATTCACTTGTTTATATGAATATCATTCACTAACTTAATTTGTTGGGGACACATACCTGTATTGGGTGCTCATTCAGAAATCAATCGAAAATAAGCCTTAAATTTTCATCCTTTATTGTCATGTTAGTGATAATAGTAGACTTGGGTTCGGGCGAAAGCTATGTTGAGCCGAATGTTTGAAAGAGCTCAGTTTCCTTCATTTTTTTTTCTCGACATAATGATTTTGGTCATTTTAGCCACAAAAGAGGTGAACGTAGTTGTTGACCTCCATCACCGAGTGTTTATATATACGCGTGTGGTGGTATGGTCTTCTATTGATGGTGCAGGAGACGTCCTACTCTACCTGCTGTGAAAAGGTCAGGGAAAATGGCCCTGTAGTACAACTTCAGGCTTTTCCGTCTTATTTTAATGTCATTGGCTGAGCCGTTAACAAAATATGACAAAGAAAGGGCAGAGCAAGTTACCGACCAAATTATAAATGTTTTTTTATTCCTGTGAAGGAAAAATGGGGCTGTATTCTGATTCCATTTTGAATTTTCTTTTTTTGGTTTGATTTTGTTACCCGGTTCATGTAGGAATTGTAATTCCACAATTAAGTAACTTCCTTATTATTACTATGACAAAAAGTTTAAAAATTGGAATAGATGTAACTACTTTATCGTTGAATTCTTTTTTTTTTTTTTTTTTTTGGTTTTTGGAAGATAGTTGTCTCTCGTTTAGACAAAATTTCTCTTATACCATAAATTTCACAAAGCTGATGCTTTCTTGGTTACAAGATACGAGAGAAGTATAAAAAATAGCCCAAGTGTTACTCATTCACCCCTCATACGTACTGTCCTTCTTTCGTTAGAATTTTTTTTCACTTTTATTTTGAGAAAATTATAAAAACAGACCCTAAAAATAAAAAAATTACATACAAAAAATTGCTATCATTTGCTTAGCTGTCAAAACTAATATTAATGTTGTAATGAGTCTTTATTTTAATTTTTTAATATTTTCATGACTCTTTTTTTTTGCGCCTTGCCTGTAAAAGTATATTTTATATTTTAAAAATGTTTGAATGGATTTATTATTTTAAATGACTTTATACCATCCAAAATAAATACATGATTTTTTTTCTCAAATACTCATGAAAATTTCTCAAACAAACGCCCAGATATTTTCTTTTTTGAGGGAAAATGTAAGATACGTTTAGATGTTCTTTATTTTGAGAGAAATAGTTTTGTTTTCTTTATTCCATTGGGTGCAAAAACTAACTCAACTGGATGCATTTCCATACATTTTGCGTGGTACTTGAGAGAGAGAGAGAGAGAGATATATATATATATATATATAATTTTAATGTATTGTTATCGATTGATTCTTATTAAACTCTAAAATTAAAGCTCATTGATCGAAAATAAGATACGTTCTAGTTTCCTCAAAGCGCAAATGTTGATGCAATGAAGACCATCATAGAATGATTCAGAACGGATTGTTCATATCAAAAAATGAAGGCCAAGACCTAATTTCGTATAAAGCACAAGCCTCTACTACTTAATGGCCCACACGGTAGTTGTAACGTTCCACGTTGAATTATTTAATTTGTAGTCTAGTATCTGTTTAATGGTCTTAGTTCCACTAAATCTGTGGTAGGCACAGCTACCCCTCCAGTTTGTCGTGCAGTTCACCTGCTGCTTGTTCTCTTTTTTCATTTGGTTACACCGGAAAAAAGGCTCATCATGTCGCTTCGTTGTTAGCCCCAAAGTTTCTACGAATTTGAAATGTCCTGTTTTGATAGCTATGCCGACATAACAAAATACAAACAGCAGCTCTCGCGGTATAAAGAAACTTTTTCGTGTTCGCTCAAGCTTTATGACCCGAAATAAAAGGATTATATGAGACTTCTGACCTGAAAACTATAGTGCACATGCAAAATATGTATATTACCCTCCCTTGCTGTTGCTGCACGTCATTTCATTCTTTGATCAAATGCATTTCAGACTTGCGAGGCACATCCTCAATTGAAGGTAACCTTATTCTGAATTAAGGCCAACTGCAGCAGCGGCAGCATGAAAAACTCCCTTCATAAATTGTCATCAAGTATAGAGCCCGGCTTTGACAAACTCGCATCTTCCTTCTTTCTCTGTATTGTTCTTGACAGAAAGGCTACAAAAATTAACATTTGACATACATGTATCCTCCCAACAAGGAATAGTGCACTGTTGTGGGAATTTTTTTTAAAAAAAAACCAGATATAAATAGTTGTAGGCAAATAATATCTTCTGGGTCTTCTGAACTTGGAAATAAATTATGGTGACATCACATGATTGGCACAAGTGAGAGCATATGAATTCCTAAAATACTAATATAGTACCTTCTATCCCTAATATAAGAGTTAGTTTGATTTTTAATTTGATCCTAAATATAAGACCTCAATGCACTTTATCTCTCACATTTATTCATTTTTTCTAAACTAGTCCTTATAGAAGTTACACATGTTAAAAGTTTTATCAAATAGTAGTTTTAATTAATACACATTATGAGCAAGATTAGCAAAGGTATTTTAAGAAAGACAACACCTATTTATTACAAATAACTAACTTAACTAATTTCTTTAATCTACTCAAATCAGTTAATTAGTTCTTGTATTAACGATCGAAGGTAGTATCTGATTTGAAGAAAGAAAATAACTCATCAAATAACCCGTTCAGTCCAGTAACTATTAAGAAAAGCTTTTGATGCTCTCCAGAACAAATTTTAGATCAGGCAGGCCCTTGCTTTGGATTAGTAGTAATTTAGACAACCGCACCTGTATAATCTTCTGTCTTTTGTTACAGATATTTATAGACTTTGGTGCAACCCCCCACCCGACATCATACTTGAGTATTTTATAATCAACATCTATCCTACTTTGATTTGAAAGTTATGCGGCGCATTGATGTCACGTCCTGAATTATAGATTTTCAGAGCACTGAATAAAATAGAGGAAGAACCACAACTTTCCAAATAACTAACAGCAGCATGACGGACTTGCTGCTCACCTCTTTAGAAGAAAAAACAGACGACTTAACCGCAAACAAAAAATTTCAATTATTAAGAAATCAATTACTTTCTCTGAGCTTTCTCCATGGATGCCAAAAGCACCGCAGATAAGGATACTACCAGTACCAGTCTTCGTCTACATTCTGTCACTGAATAGGCATACATGAATCTAACATTTAGACATCACTTCATGGAAAACCAAACATGTCAGGGCATCTGTGAGGAGATTATCTTTTGTACAGAGAACATCAGAAATGAGACGAGCAACTTGCTCCAAGCATCCTTTCATGATGAAAGTTTCAAGTAGCAATGCTCCCCAGCCCCCCTACCAATTCTCAGGTAGGTGTGTCAGTGTTTTTGTTTGGGGGGGGGGGGGGTGCAGAAGAAGCACGGCAAACCGGTAGAGAAGATAACTATTTTGGTAAATTTCAGAACCAGACGTTTAAGATTTTAAATCCACTCAAACCCTTACTTCAATTTGATGGGTAAGGGAGGCAGAGCAAATAAACCAAAACGGTAAGGGAAAATAATTTGGCCTCAGCGAATAGCAATCATACAGGATTACAAGGAGTCTCGATCTGCTTAAATCATATCATATCACATTCACATTCATGGTCCAACGTGATACTTTTTGAGAAGCTTGAATGCAAAATAAAGAGAAAAAAATAGAAAAGGCAGGGTGATTTGGATAGAGAGGCTAAACACCATGATACTGTTACATCGTATTAACTTTACTGCAGCATTTCCCCCTCTCGTTTTCACAAGTCTCAGAATTCAAAGAAAGCTAGATGCAGTATACTTTTAAGTATCAATGACATTGCAAAACCTAAACCACAAAGCGGAACTCTGAAGTGTTAACACAAAGTTCAAGGCACTGGGTTTAGTTTAAGGTAGTCTCAATTTTAATGCATACCTGATATAAAAGCTATGTTCTACAATTGTTATTTAAGATACCAGAATCCTAAAGACCCCCTTTCCGAGCATGGATCGACATTTCCCCCCCTTTTCAAGCACCATAAAGAACAGGCTAATTCTGACATGTGATATAACTATGATTAGTATTAGTATATGTGATAAATCTAAATATCAATGATATAGATTTTCAAGGCACTCCAACGTTCCGAAGTTCTCAAGGAACCGAGGAAACCAAATACAAAGCATGAAGGAAATGTCCTCCTTCAAACAGCAGGAAGATGCCTAAAACTCACAGTAATAACATATCAATGTTTCAAAAGGCCCAAATTATCCATAACATCAGATGGATACAATGGGATGTCACCATAAACAGAGATACTATTGCACAGTTTGAATTGAAAACTGCAGCAAGCATACCTGCTTGATACAATCGCATCCGAGCTTTCCTTGGCTGGCCTTGTCTCGATAATATCATATCATTTTTCCTCTAGAATCATTGAAACGCCTCAAATGAACTATGAGAACAAATAAAGCACAGAAAAAGCCTTCACGCACGGCATAGGGAAAACAAAAATTAAAGCTCTTCCAGACGAACAAGAGAGAAATTAAATTTAATAGAAAATTAAATAAACAGGCAAAACGGGGGCCAATTGAAGAGGTGACGACAGGGGAGAGTTGAACTGCATGAAACCTGATCGGGACAGAAGAGCAGCCCGATAGTACTTAGAGGCAGGCGACAGACGAGTGCTACAAGAGGAATCGGTGCCCATAGCTGCCATGAACGAAACTCGGAAACAGAAAGGGTCATTGGAGCGGGAGGACTTTTGGGGTTGATGAGGGCGTGAGCTCAGCTAGGAGAAAAATGAGGTGGCGCCCGCTGAGAGTTTCGTCAAGCCGCCAAGAGCCTACTTCTTCATCGCAGACCAACCGAGCTTTCGTAGCTCAGTTGGTTAGAGCACCCGTTTAGTAAGCGGGAGGTCTTGAGTTCGACTCTCAACGAAAGCACGGTCCAACCTTTTTTCCTTGGTACAAACTTTGGGCCTTCTTTTGTTGCAACAACAGCGCGGAAGAGGGACGCAAAGGACGACGCCCGAGGCCCATTGTTAGGACGCTAAAGATAAAGAACTGAGCTAAATGGCCCACGTGGTATTTTTGGGAATCGGGATATCTTTCCGTCGCCGCCAGCCCTAACCTCTCGCCCCTTCCGACGGCGATGGAATTCAAACTTGACCTATCTTCCATCTGCCGATGCGATGTCCCCTTCACATAGAATATCCCATGCTAACAATCAAGCGTTTAGGATGGGCCTGTGTCTAACTCCGTTGTGAATCATTTTCACCCCCGGGGGGGGGGACTCCGTTGTGAATCAATTCTTGCTTCTCAGTAAGCTAAACTTGATGACTTTTTTCTGCAAGCTTTGAGCTTCTAGCATCTTCCCCCCGCATTTGGAAAACGTCAGCTTTGGTGTTATCAGCTTTTGGAGAGCCATGAAGAGCGGGCATAACGGGTAATAACTACTCCTCCGGTCCTTAATATAAAACCTGTTTGACTTTTATTTTGGTCCTAAATATAAGACCCAAATCCATTTTATCTCTCATATTTACATATTTTTTTCCAAAGTAACACTTCTAACAATGATAGTTTTAGTCAATACACTTGATTAGCAAGAATATTTTAGGAAAGACAACACCTATTTAGGACAAATAACTAACTCAACTTACTTCCTTAATCTCCTCAAATTAGTCAATTGGGTCTTATAATTAGGACCGGAGATAGTATTAATTACCATGTTGATGACTCGGAGCTGCAGCAGAATCGAAACGCCCGCTTGAACTTCTTAGGTATTTGCTTCATTCAAACGTGTCCCCAGAAATTTATGGTCCGCCTATTCTCAGGTGCCTTTCTGGTTTTTGCTTCGCATTTATAGATTATCACCACACCATATTCCATTTTACGATCGGTAGTAATATGTAATTCTGATACGATGTCAACAATTAGCACTCTTCATTCGCTTCCTTACATTTCATTTTTGGGCACATGTGCTATCCTAGACCTCTTCAGGTTATGGCCTAAATTACGAGGAAATCAGAAGGGTAATATGAACCCGACACTTCCAATTCTGGCTTTATGCCCTCGGGACAAAGTAGAAAGGGCAGAGAAAAGGACTACATGATCGCCAGAATTTCATGAAATATTAATTCCTAACTGAAAATATCACCAAAAGCCGAAAAACCATAACTTTCCTATACTTGGACTCTGCTTCCGCCTATGCGACTTAAACCATTTTTACACCACATAATGAAAATGACTCGAGTCTAAGAAACCAAGATTAAAAGAGAAATATGTTAGCTATACGATGATCGGACTATGTTATGTTGCTACTCTAGTTGTCTTGTTGCCCCATTTTACGCGAAAACAAGCCCACAAGACAAGGCCATCAAGCAGAAGGCGGCTTGTTCCACCTCCTCTAACTCCCTCCTCCTCCTCCGCCACCTCTGCTTCTTTGCCGCCGAATGTGACCGTTGCAGCAAAACCTCCTCACCTAATGCCACCAAATTCATCTTCAAACACTCCTTCAAATCGTTTCCATCGTTACCAACAGCTCTCCCACCAACCGACGCTGCGTTTTCTCTCTCCTCTTCTCTTGTCCTTTGTTCAGTCTCAATCCCACCGTCGAAACCCTTTTCTTCCTGTATCTTATCCCGCAAGCGTTGCACAGAGTCTGCGTATTACAGGGAAAAAAATCCCGTTCATTGAGATGAAACAAAAGAAAAACAAGACAAAAGGACAAAGCAGAGAAGGGTGATTCGTGCAACTATGAAATTATATTTAAGAAATGAGGGGGGAAACGCAAAAATTAGAGATAGTATAAGCAAGACCTGCGAAAAAGCCATCACAACCAGTACGTCTATTAAGCCGACATTGTACAATAGTAACTGAAAATAGCGACCCTCAAAGAGGGCGCGTTGTAATGTAATCTGCTGGGTTTGTGATATTCGCGCGACAGAAGACCAACGCAAATCGAGAAAATTGCAAATAGCAAAGGGGCAGTAAGAAAATTGCCCCCGAATAGAGGGAAAAAGATTACACGTGACTGAGATGAAATATAGCAAAACGAAGTAAAAAGATCGGCAAAATAGTGAAAAAGCATCACAAAATCACCAAGGGGAAGAGAGAATTAAATGATAATGCAGTTAGTCGTAGAAGGCGGTGGGATCACCTTGGGCCCAGAAGGTCCCCCTCTCCAGAGTGGGGTCTTGGTAGTTTTGCAATCAGTGCAGCACTTCTTGTTATCAATCAATTCCTCATGAGACGTTTCCTGAAACAGAATCGAATTACAGAAACCTTTGATGATCGCGAAGAATCACTACAAATGAAACAGTAGAAGTTAATGGTTTGCTCAGAAGCCCACCTTTTGCTGGAGATCCATCATGATCATCAACCCACTCAATGAAGGACTCAAGAAACCAAACAAACCTGGGGAACAGCAACAGACCAATGGGTCATCTGTAAAATTTTCTCCAGAAGCAAGAAGATCAGAAAATAAGTCGAAAGGCGAAGCATAAGTATAACGACGCAACAAGGAGCTAAGAATGAAAGAGACTCACCGAATCACCGAGACGAGAACTTTCGTGTGCAGAGGTCGTGTACATAAGCACCCGAGCAAGCCTCGTACTCATGCTGCCGCAGAGTACAGAGCAAAGCAGGTGGATAATAGAGGCGAACCGGAGGTGGATAATAGAGGCGAACCGGCGAGACTAGGAAACCGACAATGTGAATGGACATAAAACCCTAGCGCAGTGGCATCCAAATGACGATAATGCCCTCGATCTTCCCCCAATATGCATAGCGGTCAATGGCAACCCGCCAAATTTCAGGAGTGGGAGCTCCCACGTGTCGTTCATTAAAGTTCTCTTTAATCTAATAACGATAATCTTAATCCCCATGTTAACCTATCAAATGAGCTTAACACACCTTAATGGATTAGATTTCGTTAAAAAGGGTAGCCACAGCCTTTTCTTAGGAGATAAGAGGGGCATTTGTATAAAAACCAAATCATAATTTTAAAAGTATTTTTATGATATACAAAATAAATATATGAATGAGTTTATCTTGTTTTGTTAAAAAATGCTTCTTCTTTTTTTATATTGCCAAACACTTCCAGAGTGGACGGGGGAAATACTAACAAAAAAAAATTATCAACTGCTTGGAAAGAAATAGTTATTGAAGGATTAGAAAATAAAATTAAACTAGGAAAAAAAAGACTAATATTAGATATTTAATATAAAAACTAATTTGAAAATTAGATTTAATTATAAATATAAAATTTTAATCTACTTTATTTTTTGTATTTATATTTTTAAAATTAATTTATCTAATTTATAAAATAATATATAATCTAATGTTATATAAAGAATATTTTAAAACGATTGTGTCACATAGACTAAAAGGGGTACTTGGTATCATAAAAAATGCTTTTTGAAAGTATTTTTTTATAAATCGAGATAAATTACTCCACATGTCTATGTCTATTTCGTATATCGTAAAGTACTTTTAAATTATGATTTTAATGCCATCTAAATACCCTTAAAAAGATTTCATATATTTATTGGATTCGCAGAACAAATGCGATATCTCGAATGTGTAATTGTATGAGGTGCAGTTTGGATATTCATTATCACAAAAACGCTCTCATTTTAGCCATCATATTTAGGGAGCTAATGTGACGAGAAAACACCCAGGAAAGCACTTTCGATTGCCCATTTGCCTCACAGGTCAACGCAAGTTAAAAAAAAAAAAAAGTTTTGGAACGAATACCAAATATGTAAGGTGTGTTTGGTGTCATTACCAAAAAGAGTTATAACTTACAGTGCTGCCAAAGGAAAGGCTGAAGTCATGGTCCATTGCTACTGGACGCGGAACGCAACCATCAAATTAAAAAGCGAAGCCATCTGTGAGTTAATAATGACATCCCAATCCATTCTAGAATAAAACAATCTCTGATGTTCTATAACGTATAATTAACAAAAATATGATTACAATTTAACAAAACACTACCTCGTATACCCAAGTAAATGGAATACAAACTAGATTTTATATTAAGAATTTGAGGTCAAATTTTTTTTGTCCGCATGCCTGGATAGAGAAATCAAGGACAATACCGGGGAGTAGATTTTATAGTTACGGGGGACAAGCTTTCCCTTTCTTTTGGCTCGACAAAAACGCAGCCAAGTCCAAGTGGCCTTGACAGCACTTCGAATCTGTCTCCAAATTGTTGTGCCACCGCCTCTGTTTGATATGTATATACCAGAATTGGGCCACGAAAACTGCTCGCCGCTATGTCCTTCATGAGCAGGAGGGGGGTTCAGTAGCTCGGTCACCCAGCTCTCAATGTCACCCCCTCCATGACTCACTTCGCCTTGTTGTCCAGCATGCACCGCTTCACCTGAATGCCACTGAGAGGTGGACGGCCAGCCTAAAACCGAAGACGAAGATAGGTTTTAATTTTAAGAGTCAAGACAAGGAATGAGAAACACAGAACAAAACCTCATTGCAATACCCTGGGGAGTAACAGGTAGTAGAAGTTCATGTTGTGGCTGGCCCTGCCCAGCTTGCTGCAACCGAAAACAGAGGAGTTGGTTACTACTGCTAAATTCTAATTCAGAGATATCATGAATACCATCATAGCATGTTCATGTTATTTATGGTAATTTGGAGAATTCGGGGATCAATCAAACAAAATAGACACATGCCTGTGGCTCCGAGTTAAGAGGAGCTGTGGGAAGATACGGTTGCCCGGCATCTTGTTTGGGACATGCTTCATTAGCATGGAGGATAAGCTTTCTCCATGCCTTCTCTCCAACTCTAATCTCCTGTTTCAGTTGATTTGGGTCGGTATTAAACTGATGCAAGAAAGCCTCGACAGTGTTTATTCCTTTGGATTGCAGCAATTTATGTCTTTTCCCATCTTTTCTTATGCCTTTTAAACGCCAAATCCCATCATTTAACGATGGAGTGTCAGGTTTCTGGTAGCCTGAAATCACCAAATCAAACGTCAGTCTACCGATTTCACCGCCACACTTCCTTCACTTAAATCAATCAGTATAGGCAATCAAGAGGAATACCCAGTCCACGACAATCCTTGACCCTAAAAGGTTTACTTATACCCTCCCTGATGCTCTCTGTTTCTGGAGTTGGTTCTGCGACTTTGGCGCCTAACCTGAAATGTTCAGTTCTAGCCCATGTGGATATATCATTGACACAAAGGTTCTCCACAGTGCAAACTCCATTTCTTAGTCTTAGGAACAGATTTCCAGAGAGCAATTTCCCTCCCTTCCTTGTTAGATGTACTATGTTGCGACGGAAATCCTCGGAGCTCCAATCCTCGCGACCATCGGAACCGAAGCTACCGTGTAAAAGGCACAACTCTATCCCTGTGGAGGATAGAGGACCTTCTGTGACTATGCGGTCCTCAACTCCAGCAGCATCACACTGATACAGAGCAACTTCAAGTGAAGCTGCTTTCTTGGCCTCAACCTTAACGCCTGTATAAGTATCGCTGGGCGATCCCTTCAAACGCAGTTGTAATGTTTTCTTTCTGTGTCCGCTACAGCATTTGAACCCATAAAATGTTAGATGGATACCCAGCAGGGAATTTATAACGATGTTGGAAGAGGATGAATAGGACCAAACCTTGGACTTGGCCCTCGGTGAAGGTGCCGTCGCAGTGCAGTTGCGAGTTCTTCTCCCACCTGATTGAGAAAACACACACACGAATAACAACAATAGGCACTCTAAAAGAGTTGAAAAGCGAGATGGAATACTGGTTATTTTGACCATTTCCCTGCTGCAAGTGGCAACCGGACAAAACATGTAAGTTTAAACATGTTTCTGCAAAATCTTAACTGGTTCATCGTTCTTTAGACACGCGATGCCCGGCCATCCGATTCTTGAACGTACTCGGACTGGTACCTACTATAATTACGCACTAACCAAACACCCATGACGCATATGGCTGAAAAGGGGATTCCTCTACAATTTCCTCAAATTGGGAACAAACAAACGACGGAAACAAAGCTTGTTTTTTTAGCACAAAACTCAAAGCAAGCACGTCTGACAATTAGAGAATCGCAACAATAAACAAAAACAATGCGCTATCAATTTCAAAACCATAGTAACGCTCCAAGACTAAGGAGATCAGAGTTTCCTTCTTACCACTCTGCGAATCATAGGCCCAAAAATCTTTTCCACCAACTTATCATCTTCTTTGAGTAAACCATTACCACGAGTAACGCTGCAAATTAAAGCACCAAACAACATTTTTAGTGCCAAACAACCGAGCAAGCACAAAGAAACAAAAGAAAAATGTCAAGCACCCAATCTGTGCCGGAGCGGCCACGGAGGCGCCTTGCCTCCTCTTAGACTTGTTACCGGGAGCTTCACCATCCCGGTCACGATCCACCAAGTGAGGTGGCCTTTTCCATGGTGCCATCGATACAGCGCACTTGAATATACGGCGACAAGGGCTCCTCAAGCTGAAAACAAGAAATTGACCATGAACATAAACTCAGAACTCGATTACTGTAACAGGCATCACTCAAGCTTAAAATAAGAACGCTTATATCTATAAAAAACAACCCAGATGAGAGATAACAAGGACCCCTGAAGCTAAAAAAACAATAGTGTTTATCTATAAACAGAGAGGTGATATGACACTATTTCTGCAACAGAGGTTCACTCCCTTCCGCTCACGATAAAGAGAAATGCCGGTATCTATGGTTATATAGAGAGAGAGGATCTGCAACTTGAAATATCAGGGAAAAGTTGTTCTCATTTCCGATCAACTGCAAGCAGGTCCCACAGGCCTAAAAGTCGAGTTCATGAAAATTTCTCAGATTAAGTTTCAGAGAGTATCCGGAATAGCCTTGAAAGCGAGTTTGTTGGGTCTGTATAATATAAAATTTTACATATACACTCAATTTTATGGCGGGCTTTGCCAAGTATTTTATCTGTAGCCATAAACTTGCAGTTCTGGCGGAAAAAAATGACTTACACGATATTATTTGAAATATGAAATTCGAGGTGGGTTATATTATAAGTTTGATATATATGTTTATAAATTATTATGTCAGCACGCCTCATATTTAACTAGTCTTAAAAAACAAAAAGCGCGTAAATAATTTGGAGTTGCTCAATCTTCCAAAGCTACGCGTTTTTAAGATGATCAAGAATTAAAAAATATGCAGGGAGAGTCACCACATGATGTGTTCAATATGAGAGTCATATTCTCATATACATTGAGGAGGGAGAAAGAAGCAAAATCGGATTTTTAGTCCTCACTCAAGTTATGCACCTGGCAAAAGGCAGAGGAAGTCAAGCAAACGAGTCTTCGTCTGGCTTGGTCTTCAGAAGCATTCCTTTTGCCCAGAATTTTCGTAGAAATTAAGACTCATGTTCCTGGTAATTAGAGAGAATCTTCATACTTGTGCCTACAGGCAAATTGCAACACGCCGATGCAACCACATGTGAGCTTAACTTCCCTCCCCCGTTCGAGCATTTTTGACATTGCTTGAAGTTGATACTAAAGCTAGAAATTATGACGTGTTCTTGCCGATTTTAATGAGCTCTCAATTATGAAGTGTCTAAATTCCATGTTTGATCCTACGTTAGTACTTTTTAAAGCATGTAGCAAAGTAATTGCGCAAGGTGTTGACATTCTAACAAGTACATAAGATATCTGTAACATTATTTTTGTTGAAAAAAAACAAGGCAAATATGGCATTGTATTCGTTTTTTCTCCTGGTCAGCTCGTCTTCCTCTCCCCACGCTCCAATTATTAGCAGGAATTAATATATGCAAGAAGATCATCTGGATTTGCTAGATGTCAAACTATCCTTAGCACGCGGCATGAAGAGTTTTTACTTTAATTTCTATATGAATGCACGAGCATTTTGCCGTTTGGTTTTCTTCATTCTGAAACACTGAATGAGGGGGCAGCCGGAGAGAGGAGGAGGAAGACGGGAACAATGGAATTATGATTTCTAGGGGCTTGGAGGAATTCAGCCAAAGTTTACGAGTGTGTTTGGAATCACATCTGGACCTTCAAACTGACTTCTCTACCGGTAAAATGAGCTTTTTTGATTTGGGATGTGTTTGGAATCACATTTTTGCAATCTGACTTCTGTCACTGAAACGGACTTATACAATAAGCTGAAAAAAGCTGCTTTTATCCAATCTGACTTCTGTAAAAGTCAGATTGAAAAAAAAGTTACTTCTCCACCGCTAATCCAAACACACCCGTACAGCAGATTTTTTTCCCCCAGCAAAAGCACGTTACAGAAACAGAACCGCAGTTATTTCAAATTGGAGCTGCAACTTGTACCCGACTAACAAAAAAGATCCAGGCTTGCGATGTGGTCGATGACACCAGCAGTATTTCTCTGTATCCGGAACCTCTGCGACACTTTTTGATGCTCCTCTTCCGAAAAACAAGAGCCCTTCATTTGGTTTTTATTTTTAGTATTTTCCAGGTTTTACTCAATATTTTTTATGAGTGCAGCACAGGCAAATCATCTAAATGGTAGTATTAACAATTTCTCCACCGCAAATTATAATAAATATAATGAACGGTAGTAACAGTAAAAAGGACAAGACTCTCTATGAGCAAAAAATTAAGAAAAATTAATAAATAATGACCTTTTTTTTCACATCGGTTTTTATACACTGAATGCTTTAAGAAGAAAAATAATCAGGTAGGACTCTAATCGACGACTTCAGCACTATTGAGTATGGACAGAACGTATTTTACAAGGGGTAAAAGAATAACAATTTTAAATAGATAGATAGATTGACACTACGCATACAAAGGACTCCATCCTCGTGTTTTTCTTCCTTGCAGTTGACAGTTTAAAAAATAATAACAAGAATAAAGGAATAGGAACATAATTAATTCCAACGCATCAATCTGCCTAGTAATTCTAACAATTATAGTAAATTAGCTTTGCCACCCTCTTGGCAGCTGCATCCCTTCTCACTGATATGACCCATTTGAGAGCGGTACGAATCTTATACCACACTGCTTTTGGTTTCTCAGTTGTGGCCATACCACCGTTAGAAAGGCTGCCAAATTCCACTCCGCCATATGAATTGAAATGTAAGCCATTTTCTTGGCCCCAGTTTGTGAATTGAATATGCCAGCTTTCGTTCTCTGTCCAAGGCGATCCAACATGGGGCCAATTATTCCCTTCAGTTTGCATTCCAGGGAACAATTCACCTACTGCTGAACTGTTCTGTAGCATTGATGCCAAGTCTGGAAACGGACTAGCGTATATTTGGTCATTTTGCATTCCTTCATCAGCATATGAAGTAGATGGTTGATCAGAACCTGCCCATGTTTCAATTTGACCTGCACGACGGATCATTAAGTTAGAATCACAGAGTGGTAGAGGGAGTTAAAGTAAAATGAAACAATCAAGACCAACATACACACACCTTGCTGTGCTATTGGGAAATTAAACTGTTGGAGACCTTGATCTGGACCACTAGCCTGCCCAGCTTGTGGATATGTCAGGTGCCTCTGAAAGTTAAAACACGTCTGATCACCAACTGATTTTAAATCATTCAAATTTTTGTAAGCATGCTGCTTCACCACTTCCACCAAATGCTGCCAATCAAATAAGAAGGCAAATGATATCAAAGTGTTGGAAGAATGAAATTATAGCCAAATTAAAATAGGATTTGAACACAAAAATACCTTATCAGCTGGGGCAAGAATATCTGGAGAACAGTAGTTTTGGCCATCAAACGTCACTCCTACAAGGATGTAAATAGAATTGAAGAGCAGGCCTACACGTTGTTCTGCTGATTGATACATGTAAAGGTTGTAATCATCTATAACACATTTCCCGGCATGTTCAGTTATTGCCGCCCATAACTTCCTGGGAATATTGCCAACTTTCTACAATTCCAGAGCCAAAACCCAGATGAAATATGAATACACGCATGAATATTCTTAAAGTACTACATAAAAGGGATAAACAATTATTGAAAGAGAGTGAGAAGAAATACAATCCCTCACCTCAAGCAATGAAGATTGGTCAATGTTGTAAGACCGCACAAGATCCCCAACCGTCCTTATTCCGTAGTCACAAAGTCGCTGGTAAATTTTACCATTTTTAGCTATCTTCTCCAAACGCCATAAATCATCATTCAAATATGGAGGGTGATGTTTCTTGTCCACTGAAACGACCAACAAGAACCAAAACTTCAGCATTAAAAACGCTAGAGTCTGGGTAACAGACAAAAAGGAGGTTATGATTATGATTTTAGACTTACGCTCTCCTCTTTTATCTTTTACCACGAGAGGTTTACTTACACCTTCCTTTATGCTTCCTGCACACGAAGTTCGTTGCAAAACTTTGGCTCCCAAGCCGAACTTTCTGCTTCTTATCCAGCGCGAGTTGTCAGTGAACTTAAGTTTAGTGATACAACCAACCCCATTTTTTAGAGTAATGATCCGATCTCCAATCAGCAATGACCCCTTGCCCTCCCTTGGGGATAAGATATTTGCATTGAATTCTTCTTCAGTGCAATCCTCACACCTTTTGGAACAGAAATCACCGTCGAGGGCGAAGATCTCTACCTTTGTAGAGGACAAAGGACCATTGCTCACCACAGATTGAGATCTCACATCAAAAAGAGCAATCTTAAGCGGTGTCTCCTCATCCTCAGCTATGACATTAGAGTATGCGAATGTTGTTTCGGGCGGTTCATTAATAAAACGCAGCTCTAAGGGTTTGGCGCCAGATGTGCCATCCTGACAAGGCGTTGCTGCTCTGTAACAAATTTCACCCAAAGCAGAATAGAAAAATAAATCAAATTATAGGCTACTTACATATAAAATATCTAAGATAGCAGGAAGTATCACAAGTTTACTTAATTTACGAACAGAGAATTTGGACATGAGAAACCAACCTTGGAAATAGGTATTCTTGTATTTTACGTTCCACCTCTTGTCGTACCTAGTTGAAGAAACACCGAGTCATCAAGCAGATAAAGATTTCAACAAGCACGTTCAAATATTTACTCTAGCGTCTTTATCAACAAGTTTCCCGGATGAGGAAAGGACGAGAAGCTAGAGACTAAGCAAGATTATGGAATTGACGAATTAAAAAGGAAAAGATAAACCGGCGAAAGCTCCAGTTAGAAAAATACTATCTCCTGTTCTTAATATAAAAGCTGTTGACTAATTTAAGTAAGTTAAAAAAACTAATTAAGTTATTTATTTATAATAAATAAGTGTTGTTTTTCTTAAAATATTTTTGCTAGTCAAGTACTACCTCCAGTCCTTAATATAAGAATTAGTTTGACTTTTAATTTAGTCATAAATACAAGACCTCAATCCATTTTATTTCTCCTATTTGTACCTTTTTTTTAAAGTAACCCTTTTAGTAGCTGCACATGTTAAATATTCAATCAAATGGTAGTTTTAGCTAATACTCTTCTAGTTCCATTTAGAGGGTAGAAAGAGAAGGTATTTTTTTGTTCTATTTATAGGGCATTGAGAGAAATTTTTTATATGGATGTACAATTTTACCCCTCATTTATTATTATCTTGATTTTGTTTATATGAGATATAATATATATTAAATAGGGATAAAGTTGAAAAGTCATTAAATTTTAAATGAGAGTTAATGAAGTTTAGGGTTTTTCTTCGTCTGTGTGAAACATGCTGGAAGTCTCTTATAAATAGGACAAGAGGAGTACATGATTAGCAAGGGTATTTTAGATAAGACAATACCTAATTATTACAAATAATTACCTCAACAAACTTTTTTAATCTACTCAAATTAGTCAACTAGCTCTTATATTAAGAACTGGAGGTAATATATTGGCTAAAACTATCATTATTATAAGAAATATTTGAAAAAATATATATAAATATAAAAGACAAGGTGGATTAGAATTTCATATTTAGAATCAAAATAAAAATCAAACGATTTCTTATATTAAATAACGAGATAGCGAAAGAGGTAGTAACAAGCACTGGGGGCAAATAGAGTGTGGGAATCAGAACAATGCATTAACGAACACTTAGCAACTGCAAAAACCTGGAGAAGATTGAGGAAGGCATTCAGGGTGGTTTTGCAGTTTGAAATGGAGCGTGGTTGTGAAAGAAGATGCTCAAAACTAGCTGAGATAAACGAAAGGAACAAAAACAAAAGAATATTCTTCAACCCCATATTCATTCTCAAATATAATAGAATTAAAAATATACAATACCACTCTTCGCAGGAAAGGTTCCAAGTAGGGATCCAGGTCCTTCTTCAAGAGTTCGTTTATAATGTTTTCAAGGCCACTGCACAGGAACCACAAAACCAAGCTTAGAGCAACAAACCAAGGCACATAAATTAATGGAAGGGAATGACAAATACCTGGTCGCAGGTCGTCTCGAATCGCCATGTCTTCCTCGTATGGATTCTCGAATTTGAACTGGATGATTCCTGCCATTACTCTCCAGCTGATGAGATTTCCTTTGAGATACCATCCAAATAATCAAGCAAATCAATGACGCTCAGTCGCAGCTGCTCAGTCCTCAGAACCCCCAATAATCTAATTCGACGTCTTGTAATAAAAAGAACCACTCAGCTCAAAAGGTTCTTTTATAGGCCAATAAACGGGGGGAATGCAAAAAAAACACGACATTGAATTGGCAATTACAAACGAAGTTGCGAGGAAGCATCGTGCAGCAGCGCTAAGAACACGCTAACACAAGTCAACGTCATTTTTCATAGAGGAAAAATAGAAGAGTAAAATGAAAAGACCTCAGAAAATGCTTCTCACCTACTGTTCCGTCCGGTTACTCTGTGCAGTCCTAAACTTCGGTTCATGCGCGTGGTTGTGGAAAAAACTGAAAAGGAGGGGCCCAACGAACCTGGTCGTTTCTTGCATTCGCAGAGTGAACAGTGGTAGTGAACGCAGAAAAGGAGGGCCGCGGCGGTAGCAGCGGCGATAACGACGACGAAGGTTATATTTGATTGCAGTTAGAAACGGTATGTGAAACTGAAGTTTGTAACTCAGTTAAGCACAAATGGTTGTTTGGCTGGAAGTAAAAACCCAATCAACTTCTGACATTCAATGAAAAATATGACTTTTTTATTTTACACTGTAGATTCACTTTTTTTCATAGATTTTTATAACTGAACTCACTTTTCTATTTAATCATCTAAATAACTTTTAATTTTTTTAACTGATTTTTATGAGCACCTATCCAAATATAAATCACATTACACTAACTAATTTTTATTCTAATTTTAGTTATAAAAATCAGTTGGACCAAAAGTCAGTTTTTTCCAACACTAATCCAAACACACCCGAAAATGACTGTGGACTTCATTTAGATTTGGAATCTACTACTACCTCCGATTCTTAATATAAAACCTTGTTTGATTTTTATTTTGGTTTTTAAATATAAGATCCCAATTCATTTTGTCTCTCATATTTATATATTTTTTCTTAAAGTAATCCTTCTAACAATAATAATTCTAACTAACTTTATTTTTTTTAATTTCTTTAAATTAGTTAATTATTTTTTATAATTAAGATCCGAAGAAGCACTGCATTATTGAGATGCGGACGCGTTTATGATCGTGTGAAAGAAAAGAATCCGGACCCTTTCGTACGGCTGAGATGGGATGTCTGAATCTGAATCCCTGATTGGGTGCGCCTTTCAAGTTCAACACAAAAAGGCCAAAGCCATCGACGGCCGCACCTCCAAAACACGTGATTGTTTTTGGCCACTAATCAATCCATCAATCGTGATCGTTATTTCGGATAAACTTCAAATTTCAACGAGTACTAACGAGTACATGTGCTTTCCAAATTAAAGTTATCATGTTTAACTATAGTATTTTCCACGAATATTCAAATAGTTTTTGTTTTTAATGATTTTGCTTCTTTCGTATACAATTCACTGGGGCACTGATTATCAGGGCCTGCTTTATATCAAGTTGTATAAAGTACATCAAACTTGGTGATTACTGTTGATCAGGCAATATGATGTGATTAAAACCAGATCTCCTCCCTTATATATATAAGACAGATTTTTTTTTTGGTTGAAATTAATTTTTTCCCACCGGCAGCTTCACTTACCTGCTTACGAATTTCAACATATGTATTTAAAAAAATCACATTGAATACATATTGTAATTATAAGCAGTAAGCTGTTAGCCCACAACTAATCCTAATGTTAAACACCATGAAGAGGAACACTTTTATCATCGTCATGAATACTATTACCGGCTCTATGAAAAACGGGAGGGCGATGGCTGAATCATTAAAGGTTATAGTTATTGTTTTTCCTTGCGGAACATAATTTCCAGGAAAAGGACATCGAAAGTTCAGGGAAATTTGCCACATCGAAGTTCAATTTCTAGACAGCCCCGTTTTGAAGTTCAATTGGAATATTCTGCGGGGAGTATTCGAATGGATCGTGTCGGTGAAAATTTCGATACCTATGCACCGCATTTAACTTTGAAAAATAAACACACACACACAAAATATAACTTTGATTAGCTTTTCGAAGGAGGAAAAAACAAAGAAAGAAAGAAAAGGTCTCAGTCCGATTCCTGCGTACCACTCATCCCAGAGGAGCTTTGTCTTAACCAGAACCAGTAGTTCTTCCAGCGCGTTTCCATTTGGTTATTTCACCGGTTTTGATTTTAATTTTAACTGAGAAAACATTGGGCCAGAGGCCCGATCTTTCTGTTATTCTGCCAAACAGCTCAATTGGGCCGGCATTGTCCCTCACATTCTTATTGCATTGACCTTGCTTAAATCCTGAAATCAACAGGCACTTGATTTAGATTTAGCAGAAGAAATTAATCTCTTACAATTTGATGAATGAAAGCTAGAATCCTCACTAGGAGAATGCCCATATTTAGTGCTGATAATATTTTGAGCAGAATTGCTTCTAATAATAAGATATCTATACCTAACAAAATTCTTAATATTATTATTTTATTTTATTTTTAGATAAAATAATAAATATTTTTTTGGGACCATTCAGTTATGTATTTTTTAAAAAAAATAATTTAAAATGCGTCATTTTTTCTCGAGACTATTGTATTGTATCTAAGTTAATGGTCAGTCACTCTGTCATGGCAGGGGATCCAATTCCCCGTTAAATTCATGACCGAACCGAAGGAAGTAGTACGGTGGCGTTGAGCCCATTGTTTCAGTGCCAAAGATGCGAATGTCTCCGTTTAGCTCTTTCTCTACTTCCTCCTTATTTATTGTTTTTATTATTAGATCAACACGCAATAATTAAAATTTAATACACTATAATACTCCCTCCGTTCCTTATTATAAGAGACATTTGATGCTTATGGCATGTTCCAATATATAAGAGACACTTAAAAGTTGTCTCTATTTTTTTGTATTGATTTCCTATTTCACCCCTATTTATTTTGTCTCCCACTCATACTCTCTCTCCCTCCCACTTCTCTTTCTTTTAATAATTTAATTATTCTCTCTCATACTCTCTCCCCTTATTAATGGGGGTATTGTTGGAAAAAATATTATACTTTTTACATATTAATTGTCCTCAACTAATTTTAACTGTTTTTTTGATCAATGTAATTTAGTTATTTGTCTCTTATAATAAGGAACGGAGGGAGTATTATTATAATATTAATTAAACCATATATATACTTAAGCAGTAAAAAATTAACATGCATATATGTATTTTTTATTATTTAGTATTATAATAATCCTATTACAGTGTATTCTTTTATTGGATCGTGTTAGTTTACTCCCTTTTAATTTCTGCCTTTTCTTTTAAAACAGAGAAAAAAATTATCTAGCATTATAATCTTATTTTTCAGATATATCCAGTACTATAATTTAATTCATAGTACATATAGCATCCTAATTCCAAGATATTAAAAAGGCTGGACCTAATAAAAAATAATATTAAGGTGTTAGATGTATTAGAAAAATAAAATAAGACCACTGAATAAATTTAAAAAAATAAGGTAACAGATTTACCATTACCCTTAAAAAAAACACCAGCATGATGGGAGCTTGCAATCCCCATCCTTCCACATCAATCAATTGAAAAAGAAAAAGCAAGACAAGAAGTCATGTGCGTTGCGAATGCCGAATGCTGATTTTGAACTGGACCCAAAAAATCCACCGCAGGTAGGGACCCACCAAATCACAGGTGTTGGGTTCTTCCGTGTCGGGCTTCGAACACGTGTCCGGTATAACCAACGCCACTCGTGTTGGCGCGGTAACATTAGACGCCGCCCGCCCTCTGTGTTATCACCAGAACGTCAACGTGCATTGCCGCGGGCGAGGGGAAGCAACCCCAAGTCCCAACGACTTTTGCCCTTTGCCATTTATGGATGATATCCGGTGGGCCTCCCACCGTCCACTTGTCTATTTATTTATTCCCATCACTTATTTATTTATTTTTTAATTTCAATTTATTTTATCCATATCCTCCGCTCTCCGCTCTCTGGCATATATGAACGAAGTCAAGGTGGGGAAAATATCATTTGATTTTTATCAGTTAAATTTTTTTCGCTACGACATCTGCTATAAAATTTAGTTTTGGCTTTTGAATTAGGATAAACTTTTAGATGAACAGAGGATCAAATCATTGAAATCATGTGCCGTCATCAATCGATACTAAACAATATTCGAAGGCAAACCGCCCGGCCAATGATACCCGTTTTACTATCAACCTCCCCGCCCTTTCGCCGCGTCTCTATTCTCTCTCTAATGGTCATTGCTTGAATCAGGAATATCACTTGCTCCTGCTAAAAAGCCGGGCTTATGACTTTTTTATTATTTTTTCTTCAATGATTTTCCTAGGCCTTTGTTTTCGTCTGTTTATATCTATAGCACGCACATTTATGTTTACTCATGAATGACAACAATGTGCGCTCTCGGAGCTAAGCGGGTTCCAACTGCGGTGCTCGGATAGAAAGAGTGGACGTGTGAGGTTGAAAACCTTGCAAAGCTTTCTGCCAAATCACTAAATTGGGTAAGTTTGCTCACCTATCTTCTCTGATTGTTTCCCCATTCCCTTTTATTTGAAGTGGCAACTGTGGCATGCTGCGTGTTTTGAAACGCAAGGGCTTTCCGATTGTTGAGATACGAAGAGAGGAAAAGAAATTGTATGATTCATGTGACCAAGTAGTAGTCTTATGTTTCTTTTTGGGATTTGTTTTGGAAGTTGAGAAAACTGGGGTATTTTTTCTGAACGAGTGAAAATCTCAGTTATTATGCCGCTTTGCTCAACTAGAATCAAACAGTGTAAGAGCCCTTTTTCGTTTGGGTAGGGAGTTAGATTAACGGGGTATTGGAAGTTTTGCTTGAGAAATATAAGAAAATATATCTGTGCCAATATGAATTTTGAAAAATGTATATGTATTCTCTTCATCAAGGTCTCCACTCTGAGGCTTGTAGATAGAAAAATTTACAGTGAAAGAGCTACTTGATTCAGGCTCAACTCAAATTTAGATTAGTTGGGAGTTTCGAACACTAGATAGTTTATTTCCGAAAATAAGAATGTACCTGCAGTCTAGTCTAAAGAATTTCAGGATGGTCCTTGTAACTGCTTGTCCTTGAGAATTTAGATTCTTGTCATCAACTGTCAGTGATTGTCTAATTACACTTTATTCAGCGTTTGTGCTACGAGTATCAGGGGCTCTTTTTCTTATGTTTATGTCAAACTATTCTGCCTTGTTTTTAGAAGGACCGATTTTTATACATCTTTCTTTCTTTTTTTAGATGGAATATAATAGTTGGCCAAAAAAAAAGATGGAATATAATAAAGGGTATAACTTATGATTTCCCCCCTGATTTATCTATTTTCCTTGGTATTATGTTTGGAAGACTTTCAGGCTTTATGTTTCAAGAGTGTTTTTGCGGCAAATTCACCTGTTTGAATCAATCCGATGCTAGCATGTAGCCACTGGCACAATCGGACAACAATGACTACAACATTACTTTTCATTATGAAAGCAAAACTACCAGTACCCAACTTTTTGTAACTTATCATATAAATGCTGCTTTTTGAGTTTTTGTATCATCTTAGGTATTAATTACTTCTTAGAGTAAAATTAATGTTATTTGCAGAGAGGTTATAAAAAAATGTTATTTGCAGACAAATGTTTATACTCAGTAAATTTTGAAGCTGAGTAAGTATGATGAATTTATGGCGTAAGAATCATGATGCGTGAGATACAGGACCACTACTTTCTGTCCCCAGATCAATTATCTAATATATAGCTGCTTTCATTACAGTTTCTACTTGGGATGGGTTTAGAGGAGACTGCGGCAGATATACTTGGCAAAAAGGACCATGCTTTCCTATCAAGCACCTTATGCATGCATGCTTTCTATGATTTAACCCATGTCTCGCCAGTGGTATTCTTGTTCCTTCTAAAAGAATGTTATTTTTATGGTATGATTTCTCCTCCTTGCACTACCACTAATTGCTGTTGGATTGTCTGCGAGCATGATTAAATGATAATTCTATGTCGTTGCTAAAATGGTTTGAATCAATTTCTTTAGACTGACAGACATCAATGATCATATTCAGATAGTTGGTAGTTCATTTCCCTCTATATTCTGATTCTTGACATGTGCCTTAAATGACCAAAGCTGCATTGATTGGTCCATTGCTCCAGAGATTTGATTGTCCTTCCACAATTCTACTTGTGTTTCTAGATTCGTATCAGATGAGAAGCTCTCTCCGGTCACCAATTTTAATTATGTCAATTAGGTGACCACAAACTAGATCCTTATGAACATTGCAGTGTTCAGACATTTGCTATCCTCTTTTATAAGCCATAGCTTTTTTTTTTTTTTAAAGGTGAACAAGTGATTTTGAGAGAATTCGTCACACCTGTGTTAAATGAACTTGCAGAAGGTGATATTACCTGCTTCCTATAGCAGAAAGGACATTTTTTCAAAGGCTTGTAGTTTACAGTTATTAAGAATTTGATTTTTTTTTGCATATCACAGTAAGAACTAAGAAGTCCTTGATAAAGATAGTCTAGTATCGTCTTCAAGTTTTAACTCTTTTGACCATCAGTGACACCATGCTCTATTCTAATTGTCCCCAGAAGTATTTGTTAAATAAAGGATCATATTTTTAGACTTGATGTGGCACTGTTTCATCAAGGTGTATAGCATTTCTTATTCTTTCAGTTTCCTCTTTCCAAATGACATTGGATAGGCACATGTAAAGCAACAGCCAAGTTTCGAGC
Source organism: Neltuma alba (assembly GCF_004799145.2). Lineage (NCBI taxonomy): Eukaryota > Viridiplantae > Streptophyta > Magnoliopsida > Fabales > Fabaceae > Neltuma > Neltuma alba. The sequence goes on along the minus strand of NW_021637553.1, from coordinate 442 downwards.
CCTTCAACATCAGGTTTATCTGGTGCTACATAATGATCCTAAACCAGGACCAGCAACTTTTGTTGTTCAATGCCTGTACATATCGCCTTTATTTGAAGATCACAGTCGAGGCTTTAGTCACCTGGTTATATCTGCTTTTTGCCGCTTCCTAAAAGTAGCAAGAACCTTAGAGGACTCCTCGGAGATGAAAGACTTAGCAGCCAATCTATTCCTTAATATTGTTAGGGGGCAGGTTTATCATGACGAAAACATTATTGTGAAATACTGGAAGTTTTTGATGTTAAATTGACTGACATTCAGAAAGCCATGTGCCAACTGAAAGAAAAGAACGATTCAAGTTTTGGCAGAGCAGAGGAATTTATCAAGCAGTATATTTTTGGGTTGGTAGAGTCTCAAATGTACATCAAAGCTGTCACACTAATGGAGCACTTCTCCATCCGTC
>NW_021637552.1:0-51931 GCF_004799145.2 Neltuma alba | reverse complement strand
ACACGTTGTTCTGCTGATTGATACATGTAAAGGTTGTAATCATCTATAACACATTTCCCGGCATGTTCAGTTATTGCCGCCCATAACTTCCTGGGAATATTGCCAACTTTCTACAATTCCAGAGCCAAAACCCAGATGAAATATGAATACACGCATGAATATTCTTAAAGTACTACATAAAAGGGAAACAATTATTGAAAAGAGAGTGAGAAGAAATACAATCCCTCACCTCAAGCAATGAAGATTGGTCAATGTTGTAAGACCGCACAAGATCCCCAACCGTCCTTATTCCGTAGTCACAAAGTCGCTGGTAAATTTTACCATTTTTAGCTATCTTCTCCAAACGCCATAAATCATCATTCAAATATGGAGGGTGATGTTTCTTGTCCACTGAAACGACCAACAAGAACCAAAACTTCAGCATTAAAAACGCTAGAGTCTGGGTAACAGACAAAAAGGAGGTTATGATTATGATTTTAGACTTACGCTCTCCTCTTTTATCTTTTACCACGAGAGGTTTACTTACACCTTCCTTTATGCTTCCTGCACACGAAGTTCGTTGCAAAACTTTGGCTCCCAAGCCGAACTTTCTGCTTCTTATCCAGCGCGAGTTGTCAGTGAACTTAAGTTTAGTGATACAACCAACCCCATTTTTAGAGTAATGATCCGATCTCCAATCAGCAATGACCCCTTGCCCTCCCTTGGGGATAAGATATTTGCATTGAATTCTTCTTCAGTGCAATCCTCACACCTTTTGGAACAGAAATCACCGTCGAGGGCGAAGATCTCTACCTTTGTAGAGGACAAAGGACCATTGCTCACCACAGATTGAGATCTCACATCAAAAAGAGCAATCTTAAGCGGTGTCTCCTCATCCTCAGCTATGACATTAGAGTATGCGAATGTTGTTTCGGGCGGTTCATTAATAAAACGCAGCTCTAAGGGTTTGGCGCCAGATGTGCCATCCTGACAAGGCGTTGCTGCTCTGTAACAAATTTCACCCAAAGCAGAATAGAAAAATAAATCAAATTATAGGCTACTTACATATAAAATATCTAAGATAGCAGGAAGTATCACAAGTTTACTTAATTTACGAACAGAGAATTTGGACATGAGAAACCAACCTTGGAAATAGGTATTCTTGTATTTTACGTTCCACCTCTTGTCGTACCTAGTTGAAGAAACACCGAGTCATCAAGCAGATAAAGATTTCAACAAGCACGTTCAAATATTTACTCTAGCGTCTTTATCAACAAGTTTCCCGGATGAGGAAAGGACGAGAAGCTAGAGACTAAGCAAGATTATGGAATTGACGAATTAAAAAGGAAAAGATAAACCGGCGAAAGCTCCAGTTAGAAAAATACTATCTCCTGTTCTTAATATAAAAGCTGTTGACTAATTTAAGTAAGTTAAAAAAACTAATTAAGTTATTTATTTATAATAAATAAGTGTTGTTTTTCTTAAAATATTTTTGCTAGTCAAGTACTACCTCCAGTCCTTAATATAAGAATTAGTTTGACTTTTAATTTAGTCATAAATACAAGACCTCAATCCATTTTATTTCTCCTATTTGTACCTTTTTTTTAAAGTAACCCTTTTAGTAGCTGCACATGTTAAATATTCAATCAAATGGTAGTTTTAGCTAATACTCTTCTAGTTCCATTTAGAGGGTAGAAAGAGAAGGTATTTTTTTGTTCTATTTATAGGGCATTGAGAGAAATTTTTTATATGGATGTACAATTTTACCCCTCATTTATTATTATCTTGATTTTGTTTATATGAGATATAATATATATTAAATAGGGATAAAGTTGAAAAGTCATTAAATTTTAAATGAGAGTTAATGAAGTTTAGGGTTTTTCTTCGTCTGTGTGAAACATGCTGGAAGTCTCTTATAAATAGGACAAGAGGAGTACATGATTAGCAAGGGTATTTTAGATAAGACAATACCTAATTATTACAAATAATTACCTCAACAAACTTTTTTAATCTACTCAAATTAGTCAACTAGCTCTTATATTAAGAACTGGAGGTAATATATTGGCTAAAACTATCATTATTATAAGAAATATTTGAAAAAATATATATAAATATAAAAGACAAGGTGGATTAGAATTTCATATTTAGAATCAAAATAAAAATCAAACGATTTCTTATATTAAATAACGAGATAGCGAAAGAGGTAGTAACAAGCACTGGGGGCAAATAGAGTGTGGGAATCAGAACAATGCATTAACGAACACTTAGCAACTGCAAAAACCTGGAGAAGATTGAGGAAGGCATTCAGGGTGGTTTTGCAGTTTGAAATGGAGCGTGGTTGTGAAAGAAGATGCTCAAAACTAGCTGAGATAAACGAAAGGAACAAAAACAAAAGAATATTCTTCAACCCCATATTCATTCTCAAATATAATAGAATTAAAAATATACAATACCACTCTTCGCAGGAAAGGTTCCAAGTAGGGATCCAGGTCCTTCTTCAAGAGTTCGTTTATAATGTTTTCAAGGCCACTGCACAGGAACCACAAAACCAAGCTTAGAGCAACAAACCAAGGCACATAAATTAATGGAAGGGAATGACAAATACCTGGTCGCAGGTCGTCTCGAATCGCCATGTCTTCCTCGTATGGATTCTCGAATTTGAACTGGATGATTCCTGCCATTACTCTCCAGCTGATGAGATTTCCTTTGAGATACCATCCAAATAATCAAGCAAATCAATGACGCTCAGTCGCAGCTGCTCAGTCCTCAGAACCCCCAATAATCTAATTCGACGTCTTGTAATAAAAAGAACCACTCAGCTCAAAAGGTTCTTTTATAGGCCAATAAACGGGGGGAATGCAAAAAAAACACGACATTGAATTGGCAATTACAAACGAAGTTGCGAGGAAGCATCGTGCAGCAGCGCTAAGAACACGCTAACACAAGTCAACGTCATTTTTCATAGAGGAAAAATAGAAGAGTAAAATGAAAAGACCTCAGAAAATGCTTCTCACCTACTGTTCCGTCCGGTTACTCTGTGCAGTCCTAAACTTCGGTTCATGCGCGTGGTTGTGGAAAAAACTGAAAAGGAGGGGCCCAACGAACCTGGTCGTTTCTTGCATTCGCAGAGTGAACAGTGGTAGTGAACGCAGAAAAGGAGGGCCGCGGCGGTAGCAGCGGCGATAACGACGACGAAGGTTATATTTGATTGCAGTTAGAAACGGTATGTGAAACTGAAGTTTGTAACTCAGTTAAGCACAAATGGTTGTTTGGCTGGAAGTAAAAACCCAATCAACTTCTGACATTCAATGAAAAATATGACTTTTTTATTTTACACTGTAGATTCACTTTTTTTCATAGATTTTTATAACTGAACTCACTTTTCTATTTAATCATCTAAATAACTTTTAATTTTTTTAACTGATTTTTATGAGCACCTATCCAAATATAAATCACATTACACTAACTAATTTTTATTCTAATTTTAGTTATAAAAATCAGTTGGACCAAAAGTCAGTTTTTTCCAACACTAATCCAAACACACCCGAAAATGACTGTGGACTTCATTTAGATTTGGAATCTACTACTACCTCCGATTCTTAATATAAAACCTTGTTTGATTTTTATTTTGGTTTTTAAATATAAGATCCCAATTCATTTTGTCTCTCATATTTATATATTTTTTCTTAAAGTAATCCTTCTAACAATAATAATTCTAACTAACTTTATTTTTTTTAATTTCTTTAAATTAGTTAATTATTTTTTATAATTAAGATCCGAAGAAGCACTGCATTATTGAGATGCGGACGCGTTTATGATCGTGTGAAAGAAAAGAATCCGGACCCTTTCGTACGGCTGAGATGGGATGTCTGAATCTGAATCCCTGATTGGGTGCGCCTTTCAAGTTCAACACAAAAAGGCCAAAGCCATCGACGGCCGCACCTCCAAAACACGTGATTGTTTTTGGCCACTAATCAATCCATCAATCGTGATCGTTATTTCGGATAAACTTCAAATTTCAACGAGTACTAACGAGTACATGTGCTTTCCAAATTAAAGTTATCATGTTTAACTATAGTATTTTCCACGAATATTCAAATAGTTTTTGTTTTTAATGATTTTGCTTCTTTCGTATACAATTCACTGGGGCACTGATTATCAGGGCCTGCTTTATATCAAGTTGTATAAAGTACATCAAACTTGGTGATTACTGTTGATCAGGCAATATGATGTGATTAAAACCAGATCTCCTCCCTTATATATATAAGACAGATTTTTTTTTTGGTTGAAATTAATTTTTTCCCACCGGCAGCTTCACTTACCTGCTTACGAATTTCAACATATGTATTTAAAAAAATCACATTGAATACATATTGTAATTATAAGCAGTAAGCTGTTAGCCCACAACTAATCCTAATGTTAAACACCATGAAGAGGAACACTTTTATCATCGTCATGAATACTATTACCGGCTCTATGAAAAACGGGAGGGCGATGGCTGAATCATTAAAGGTTATAGTTATTGTTTTTCCTTGCGGAACATAATTTCCAGGAAAAGGACATCGAAAGTTCAGGGAAATTTGCCACATCGAAGTTCAATTTCTAGACAGCCCCGTTTTGAAGTTCAATTGGAATATTCTGCGGGGAGTATTCGAATGGATCGTGTCGGTGAAAATTTCGATACCTATGCACCGCATTTAACTTTGAAAAATAAACACACACACACAAAATATAACTTTGATTAGCTTTTCGAAGGAGGAAAAAACAAAGAAAGAAAGAAAAGGTCTCAGTCCGATTCCTGCGTACCACTCATCCCAGAGGAGCTTTGTCTTAACCAGAACCAGTAGTTCTTCCAGCGCGTTTCCATTTGGTTATTTCACCGGTTTTGATTTTAATTTTAACTGAGAAAACATTGGGCCAGAGGCCCGATCTTTCTGTTATTCTGCCAAACAGCTCAATTGGGCCGGCATTGTCCCTCACATTCTTATTGCATTGACCTTGCTTAAATCCTGAAATCAACAGGCACTTGATTTAGATTTAGCAGAAGAAATTAATCTCTTACAATTTGATGAATGAAAGCTAGAATCCTCACTAGGAGAATGCCCATATTTAGTGCTGATAATATTTTGAGCAGAATTGCTTCTAATAATAAGATATCTATACCTAACAAAATTCTTAATATTATTATTTTATTTTATTTTTAGATAAAATAATAAATATTTTTTTGGGACCATTCAGTTATGTATTTTTTTAAAAAAAATAATTTAAAATGCGTCATTTTTTCTCGAGACTATTGTATTGTATCTAAGTTAATGGTCAGTCACTCTGTCATGGCAGGGGATCCAATTCCCCGTTAAATTCATGACCGAACCGAAGGAAGTAGTACGGTGGCGTTGAGCCCATTGTTTCAGTGCCAAAGATGCGAATGTCTCCGTTTAGCTCTTTCTCTACTTCCTCCTTATTTATTGTTTTTATTATTAGATCAACACGCAATAATTAAAATTTAATACACTATAATACTCCCTCCGTTCCTTATTATAAGAGACATTTGATGCTTATGGCATGTTCCAATATATAAGAGACACTTAAAAGTTGTCTCTATTTTTTTGTATTGATTTCCTATTTCACCCCTATTTATTTTGTCTCCCACTCATACTCTCTCTCCCTCCCACTTCTCTTTCTTTTAATAATTTAATTATTCTCTCTCATACTCTCTCCCCTTATTAATGGGGGTATTGTTGGAAAAAATATTATACTTTTTACATATTAATTGTCCTCAACTAATTTTAACTGTTTTTTTGATCAATGTAATTTAGTTATTTGTCTCTTATAATAAGGAACGGAGGGAGTATTATTATAATATTAATTAAACCATATATATACTTAAGCAGTAAAAAATTAACATGCATATATGTATTTTTTATTATTTAGTATTATAATAATCCTATTACAGTGTATTCTTTTATTGGATCGTGTTAGTTTACTCCCTTTTAATTTCTGCCTTTTCTTTTAAAACAGAGAAAAAAATTATCTAGCATTATAATCTTATTTTTCAGATATATCCAGTACTATAATTTAATTCATAGTACATATAGCATCCTAATTCCAAGATATTAAAAAGGCTGGACCTAATAAAAAATAATATTAAGGTGTTAGATGTATTAGAAAAATAAAATAAGACCACTGAATAAATTTAAAAAAATAAGGTAACAGATTTACCATTACCCTTAAAAAAAACACCAGCATGATGGGAGCTTGCAATCCCCATCCTTCCACATCAATCAATTGAAAAAGAAAAAGCAAGACAAGAAGTCATGTGCGTTGCGAATGCCGAATGCTGATTTTGAACTGGACCCAAAAAATCCACCGCAGGTAGGGACCCACCAAATCACAGGTGTTGGGTTCTTCCGTGTCGGGCTTCGAACACGTGTCCGGTATAACCAACGCCACTCGTGTTGGCGCGGTAACATTAGACGCCGCCCGCCCTCTGTGTTATCACCAGAACGTCAACGTGCATTGCCGCGGGCGAGGGGAAGCAACCCCAAGTCCCAACGACTTTTGCCCTTTGCCATTTATGGATGATATCCGGTGGGCCTCCCACCGTCCACTTGTCTATTTATTTATTCCCATCACTTATTTATTTATTTTTTAATTTCAATTTATTTTATCCATATCCTCCGCTCTCCGCTCTCTGGCATATATGAACGAAGTCAAGGTGGGGAAAATATCATTTGATTTTTATCAGTTAAATTTTTTTCGCTACGACATCTGCTATAAAATTTAGTTTTGGCTTTTGAATTAGGATAAACTTTTAGATGAACAGAGGATCAAATCATTGAAATCATGTGCCGTCATCAATCGATACTAAACAATATTCGAAGGCAAACCGCCCGGCCAATGATACCCGTTTTACTATCAACCTCCCCGCCCTTTCGCCGCGTCTCTATTCTCTCTCTAATGGTCATTGCTTGAATCAGGAATATCACTTGCTCCTGCTAAAAAGCCGGGCTTATGACTTTTTTATTATTTTTTCTTCAATGATTTTCCTAGGCCTTTGTTTTCGTCTGTTTATATCTATAGCACGCACATTTATGTTTACTCATGAATGACAACAATGTGCGCTCTCGGAGCTAAGCGGGTTCCAACTGCGGTGCTCGGATAGAAAGAGTGGACGTGTGAGGTTGAAAACCTTGCAAAGCTTTCTGCCAAATCACTAAATTGGGTAAGTTTGCTCACCTATCTTCTCTGATTGTTTCCCCATTCCCTTTTATTTGAAGTGGCAACTGTGGCATGCTGCGTGTTTTGAAACGCAAGGGCTTTCCGATTGTTGAGATACGAAGAGAGGAAAAGAAATTGTATGATTCATGTGACCAAGTAGTAGTCTTATGTTTCTTTTTGGGATTTGTTTTGGAAGTTGAGAAAACTGGGGTATTTTTTCTGAACGAGTGAAAATCTCAGTTATTATGCCGCTTTGCTCAACTAGAATCAAACAGTGTAAGAGCCCTTTTTCGTTTGGGTAGGGAGTTAGATTAACGGGGTATTGGAAGTTTTGCTTGAGAAATATAAGAAAATATATCTGTGCCAATATGAATTTTGAAAAATGTATATGTATTCTCTTCATCAAGGTCTCCACTCTGAGGCATGTAGATAGAAAAATTTACAGTGAAAGAGCTACTTGATTCAGGCTCAACTCAAATTTAGATTAGTTGGGAGTTTCGAACACTAGATAGTTTATTTCCGAAAATAAGAATGTACCTGCAGTCTAGTCTAAAGAATTTCAGGATGGTCCTTGTAACTGCTTGTCCTTGAGAATTTAGATTCTTGTCATCAACTGTCAGTGATTGTCTGATTACACTTTATTCAGCGTTTGTGCTACGAGTATCAGGGGCTCTTTTTCTTATGTTTATGTCAAACTATTCTGCCTTGTTTTTAGAAGGACCGATTTTTATACATCTTTCTTTCTTTTTTTAGATGGAATATAATAGTTGGCCAAAAAAAAAAGATGGAATATAATAAAGGGTATAACTTATGATTTCCCCCCTGATTTATCTATTTTCCTTGGTATTATGTTTGGAAGACTTTCAGGCTTTATGTTTCAAGAGTGTTTTTGCGGCAAATTCACCTGTTTGAATCAATCCGATGCTAGCATGTAGCCACTGGCACAATCGGACAACAATGACTACAACATTACTTTTCATTATGAAAGCAAAACTACCAGTACCCAACTTTTTGTAACTTATCATATAAATGCTGCTTTTTGAGTTTTTGTATCATCTTAGGTATTAATTACTTCTTAGAGTAAAATTAATGTTATTTGCAGAGAGGTTATAAAAAAATGTTATTTGCAGGCAAATGTTTATACTCAGTAAATTTTGAAGCTGAGTAAGTATGATGAATTTATGGCGTAAGAATCATGATGCGTGAGATACAGGACCACTACTTTCTGTCCCCAGATCAATTATCTAATATATAGCTGCTTTCATTACAGTTTCTACTTAGGATGGGTTTAGAGGAGACTGCGGCAGATATACTTGGCAAAAAGGACCATGCTTTCCTATCAAGCACCTTATGCATGCATGCTTTCTCTGATTTAACCCATGTCTCGCCAGTGGTATTCTTGTTCCTTCTAAAAGAATGTTATTTTTATGGTATGATTTCTCCTCCTTGCACTACCACTAATTGCTGTTGGATTGTCTGCGAGCATGATTAAATGATAATTCTATGTCGTTGCTAAAATGGTTTGAATCAATTTCTTTAGACTGACAGACATCAATGATCATATTCAGATAGTTGGTAGTTCATTTCCCTCTATATTCTGATTCTTGACATGTGCCTTAAATGACCAAAGCTGCATTGATTGGTCCATTGCTCCAGAGATTTGATTGTCCTTCCACAATTCTACTTGTGTTTCTAGATTCGTATCAGATGAGAAGCTCTCTCCGGTCACCAATTTTAATTATGTCAATTAGGTGACCACAAACTAGATCCTTATGAACATTGCAGTGTTCAGACATTTGCTATCCTCTTTTATAAGCCATAGCTTTTTTTTTTTTTTTTTAAAGGTGAACAAGTGATTTTGAGAGAATTCGTCACACCTGTGTTAAATGAACTTGCAGAAGGTGATATTACCTGCTTCCTATAGCAGAAAGGACATTTTTTCAAAGGCTTGTAGTTTACAGTTATTAAGAATTTGATTTTTTTTTGCATATCACAGTAAGAACTAAGAAGTCCTTGATAAAGATAGTCTAGTATCGTCTTCAAGTTTTAACTCTTTTGACCATCAGTGACACCATGCTCTATTCTAATTGTCCCCAGAAGTATTTGTTAAATAAAGGATCATATTTTTAGACTTGATGTGGCACTGTTTCATCAAGGTGTATAGCATTTCTTATTCTTTCAGTTTCCTCTTTCCAAATGACATTGGATAGGCACATGTAAAGCAACAGCCAAGTTTCGAGCCCTTCAACATCAGGTTTATCTGGTGCTACATAATGATCCTAAACCAGGACCAGCAACTTTTGTTGTTCAATGCCTGTACATATCGCCTTTATTTGAAGATCACAGTCGAGGCTTTAGTCACCTGGTTATATCTGCTTTTTGCCGCTTCCTAAAAGTAGCAAGAACCTTAGAGGACTCCTCGGAGATGAAAGACTTAGCAGCCAATCTATTCCTTAATATTGTTAGGGGGCAGGTTTATCATGACGAAAACATTATTGTGAAAATACTGGAAGTTTTTGATGTTAAATTGACTGACATTCAGAAAGCCATGTGCCAACTGAAAGAAAAGAACGATTCAAGTTTTGGCAGAGCAGAGGAATTTATCAAGCAGTATATTTTTGGGTTGGTAGAGTCTCAAATGTACATCAAAGCTGTCACACTAATGGAGCACTTCTCCATCCGTCAGTCTGGGCAGTCATTTCTTCTTAGTATGATAGAGAATAATCAATTCAAAGCGGCCGAGAAGTGGGCAATATTCATGGGAAAGCCAATGTTGTGCACCCTTGTTGAGAAGTACATTCAGAGGAACATGCTAAAAGATGCCTATGAGACTGTAAAGAAAAACAATCTACAGCAGGATTTTCCTGATTTGTACCAGAGTTTTGAAGAAAGGCAATTTACTTCAACTTGTTAATATGTAGTGGATTTTCCCTTTTTATTCTTTTAAAATAAATGTAGAATTTGCTTCCTGAAATATATACTTGCATTCTAGTGCCCTGATCAATTCCTTTGTACGAAGTAGTCTCTCAAAGTTTGTAACTTGCTGCACGTATATTAGATTTAGCCCCTTGAAGTAGCATAAATATACTTTTTGATCCAATGAAGGGACTAACATGTGGCGAGTTACAAATTTTTAGTGGTGATCTTTCAGGGACCAAATTATATATTTTCTCCTTTTCTGTTTTTAAAGTCCTCCATTGTAGTATGATGGCTTCAGGGAAATTAGGATATCTTCATCCAACTACTACCCATTCTATAAGTTTTTCATTATATGAACTTCATTGATTGGCAGCTCACTGAGAAAGTTAGCAGAAAAAGGATGTTGGGATGTGGCTGAGGCAAAAGCAAACAATGATAGACAGCTTATTGAACATTTGGTTAGTAATTATATGGCATGACGACCATCTTTATGTGCCCATACTGTGAATTGCTGCATCAACGGAGACCATGCTGAATAGTAGAGCTTATCTTTTAAACCATTTCCTCTTCTATCATAATGGAATTTTATGATTTGCATGCTTTAAAAAAGAGCTTGAAACTCTGATCATACGAGAGTGGAAGATTCTAGTTATGAATGAAATCACAACCCCATAGGGATTGAGACTACTGCTATTAGATTCGTTAGAGAAACATGTGCATTAACTTGAACTTAAATGTGATCTTCTGATTGTGCATTCTATTGAAAGTGGATGTTATAATGGCTGTCGTAAATTTTCTTGACCAACAATTGCTCCTCCTTTTTTTATTCAATTTATATCTATTTAAGGTTTATTTGGCAATGGAAGCGGGTTACATGGAGAAGGTTGATGAATTGTGTGATCGGTACTCCCTAGACGGGTTTTCTGATATCAAAGGTATGCCATTGTTTGTCGTAACTTGGAATCAATGGAAGTTAATGAGGGGTAAAGCTTGAACTCCAGTGGCCTTGGATTTTATTTATTTGTTGAAATTGCCTGCTCTTCTATAACAGACGCAATTATGTTTAATGACTTGTAGTACCTGAAACAAGCATTCAACGAGGGCGTTATTTGCATCTTGATGAACTGTTAGTTGAACAAATCATTTGGGTAGATGAAGTGGAAGGTTTGCTTGACGCAACAAGCCGTATTGAGAGGTGTAAAGTTATTGGAGTCGATTGTGAATGGAAACCTAATTATGTAAAGGGCAGCAAACCAAACAAGGTAATCTCATGATCCTGGTTTAACTTGTGGAATTGGACATGCCAGGACGACAGGCTACGATATCAGATTATAACCGGAACTTTGATTCTCTGGCTTATCTTATTCCTGTTGTGCCTGTATGTTTTGTTCTCTGTAAAATGAAAATGACAATTTTTTCCCATGTTTCAGGTTTCTATCATGCAAATTGCCTCTGAAAAGACAGTTTTTATCTTAGATCTTATAAAATTACATGGAGAGGTGCCTGACATTCTAGACAACTGTCTAGCCCGCATTTTGCAGTCGCCTAGAACTTTAAAACTTGGTATGAAAAAATTAATGAAGTATTTACATGGAATTTACCCTAAAGTGCTGCGAACATATTTGAACAAATTATTCATACTGAATAAAACCTTACCTTTTTGTTCTATGATTATTTTTACATGGCTGAGAATGCAGATGAGGCTAAGATTTACAGTAAATATCGCCAGACAGTAGATTTAGGGTGTAACTCTTGTTTCTGTTTGCTTTCTGAGTTTTAGGGTATAATTTCGTATGCGATATAAAGCAGCTTGCTCACTCGTACGAAGAATTATCATGTTTCAAACACTATGAGAAGTTGTTGGACATTCAGCACATTTTTAAAGAAACTCGAGGGGGTTTGTCTGGGCTTACAGAGGTATATCATATGTTGACAGTTAATTATGATTAAACCTTCTTTTTCTCTGTCTAAGCTATTCATGACAAAATGTGATTATGAGTATAACAGAAAATACTGGGAGCCGGTTTGAACAAGACGAGACGAAACAGCAACTGGGAGCAACGGCCATTAACTCGAAATCAAGTAATTCTCCAATTATGCCAATGATATATGAACTCCTGTAACGTAGTTGAATAAGGGATTTGTGTTCCTCTGGATTCTGTTGGCTGGTGCCTTCAAAGTTTGGAATGGCACATGCTTTGCATTTTGATATTGAGTTATAGGATTTCTATCTGTTTGAATGGAGCCATTTAAAAATCTGACGTTGCACCATACGTGAAGCTAGAATATGCTGCTCTGGATGCTGTGGTACTAGTTCACATATTCTGCCATCTACGCTGTCAGTCTCAGCGTCTCGGCGACAAATTTGAGTGGAAATCTTGCATAGTAAGTGGCATTACCCTCAGATTTTGCTCGGCCATTGATTCTGCCACCCCACCGCCTTCATTTATTGTTTCTAAAGGTCTACCACTTCTTGTGATCTTATTATTGCGATAACAGATGACCCACGGGGAAAGCGTCAAGAAAACGGACAAGTATGCCACCAGTTAAAAGGAGAGCCAACGAGCATTGAGCCTCCTCACTCTTCAGCTTTCCTTATTGGATATTTTCCTGTTGATCATTTCATGAAGTGACGGTCATTTGTACAAAAAGATAAATAAAGTCACTTCATTGTTTATATACGTCAAATGACTCAATGAATTGAACAGTGGAAAACTACTTTCTCATTTTTGAGGATTTATTTTTTTTGGGTGGAATGGCATGCATCAGTTGGAAAATGGGTGTGTGGTATGGTTTGGACTTCCGTGATGTCGCGAAAATTTGGGCTTATGAATATGAACCTTTTCTTTATAAGCCGAATATAAACTTTTTAATTCGTGACGAATCCGGGAATTGCTTGACTGGGGACCAAAATCCATTTTCTTCGCAAACATATTTACGAACAAATTTAAATAAATTTATTAATGTGAAATATTTATTTATAAACCTCACCTAATTTTACTAAAAATTAAAAAAATCGGGGAACAAAATTTAATGAAATATAAAGGGGGTTATTAGGGGAAGTAGTCGTTCCATGCGCCTGAACACAAAGGTTGACCAAAAGTCAAAGGTAGCTTAAGCTCTGGCATGGCTGTCTAATAATAATAGCAGAAAAGGAGAAGACGTGCACCTCTCCTTGCGTCTCTTCCAAAATATGGCCTCCTTTATTTCTTCATGCTCTCACGTGGTCGTGGGGCTCATAGCCGAAGCGGAAAGATAGATCGAGAGGAGGATGCATGATGGAGGCGGTTGAGGAGCGACCACGCCCCTATGGCAATGAATTTGATGCTAACTTCGGTGTGGATTTGACGAAGTTACATGACAACAAAATGTGGATCGGCAAACGCAGCCCCTCTTCTCCGTCTGACTCGAATCCTCCCAAACGACGACACAACAAGAAACCCCCGTCCCACGCTGTGATCACCAGAAGTCGTGGTGGAAGGATCCTGAGACGAAGAGAAAGAGCAGAGCGGCCAGTACGAGCTTTACGCTTCCCGCGCCAGGCTCCAGTCTTCTCTTCAGGCTGCTGTTCGCTTCTTCAAGCTTTAGACGCCTCCAAATCCTCCATCGATCACTCTCCTCTGCGCAACACCGCGTTCTGGTGCCTTTTAATTTTCCCCGATTCAACATCGAGATATGCGTGTGCGCGCGTGTTGTATAGGCGATCTCGGCAAAGGGACGCTGAAGTTCCGTTGACGATTGACTATTACCATGTCAACTAATTTGGACGTATTATTAACTAATCGATCTTCTCCAACATGGAACCCGCGATGGAATACATTTTCGAAAGAGCAGGGAGGCAAATCGGGTCAACCATTGACATCTGGTCAAGGCGGCCGTCTCCCCTGTAAATAATAAAAGGCCATTCAAGTTTATTGCTTGACAGGCTTCCTCTTATCGCAGTATAAGCAAATATACTTAATAACATGACAAGACTGCGTATCAAAGAGCCCTGATTCCATATCAAGGACCGCTGCTTCCGCCTACCAGATAATATTAGATTTTGCTATAGTCTTACGCTATGCTATATTAAGTTCTTTATTTGTACCTATAGTCTTTTTCGAAAAACAACTTTTTTTAATATTATTTGAAGGAGACTAGTGGAATTATGCGTCTTAATAGTTTTAATGAAGCCAATGCGTCAAAAATTATGGGTGCATTATTGGTGTCGCATTCATGCCAGCTCGATGCAGTTCGAGAGCCTAGGAATACCCCATACGGTAACCAGTCTGATGTTAGTGACTGAAATAAAAACACTTGAGCATTGATTGCCATTCTAGTCCTTTCTGATTCTTTCATTTGTTGCACCAGACACTCACAAGCCACGGTTCCTTCAATATAGGGGGAACATGCTCACAAGTGTGTCTCCTTCCTCTGTTTCCCAAATTCATTGCCGCTTCTCTTCCCACTCACAAACTCCACCATTATTACTCATCCCATGCTCTCGCACCCACCCCTCATTCCCACTGGCTATTCCATTATTCTATCTCCTTGACTTCACTTTTATTTCTGGCCCCAGAAATTAGCCTCCGTCTTCCCGGTTCTCTGCTTTCTTTTTCTTCTTTTTCCTTCCCCCTCTCTCTTCCTATCTTCTTTCATCATTTTGACTGTCTTTGTCAAGAAACAAGACTCATCCGGGAAGCAGATTTACAGGTGAACCTTGATTGATTAAATCATTCAAATTTTAGCACTTCAGAGTGTCGGTCCGTGGTGGTGGTGCAAGTACATGAATGAGAGCATTGTAGAAATTGACTGTGAATAGTATGCATATTGTCTTTCCAGTTATTTCTGCGTCAGGATAGTTTTTGTATCATAGAAGATAATGGAGATCGAGAAAAGACGTTCCAAGGGAAGCTTCCTCAGTTTTTTTTATTGTAATGGAGTATCTCGAAAGAAGCTGTTCCGTGCCAGTCCTTGCTTGCCTGGTAATCATGTGCCACCATCTATACTGTTAATTAGTCAATCTCCCAGCTTGCCTCGTCCACCTATTCAGTCCTGTTCGAAACATAAGCTGTTCTCTTCCAAGAGTGCTATCCATGTTTATTCTAAATATTTCTGGTTAATTTTAATTAATCGTACAGACGGATTGAAGCAAGCGAAGGAAAATGTGGGGAACATGCCAGAATCACAATTGAATACGGTGCGCTGTTCTTTCACCTTCTTTCAGTTCACATGTTCTCCTATAAACTCGTAATTTTTGTGGATGTGATATTAGAATTGGAGATTGATTGCCACTGTTTCAGGCAAAGGTTGGTGAGAATGATATAAATCCAAGCGGTACAGCAAAATGCGATTTCAACTGTGAGCTGTCAGCTAGTATTGATAAGGGATGTGAAACCAAGGCGCCGTGCTTAGTAGCGAGACTAATGGGTTTGGATTCATTGCCCACTTCAACAGTCAATAAGCTCTCTTTTATTGCATCGCGTTCCTCTAAATCTCTCGTATCTTCTCGCTGTCATGAGAATGATGTCTACCCCATGAGATCCGGGGCACATGAAACGGAAAACAGGACAATTGAAACAAGACAGCCAAAGAATGCAGCTACAAGAGTTCTTGATTTCAAGCAGAAATCAGAAGCTGCACATCAAGCATCCATGCAAGAAAAGATTATGGATACAAATACTGTCAAGGGTTCAAGATACTCAGAAAACATTGGTTCTCACTGTAATTGGAGTAGAGGAAAATCAACCTTACTTGCAATACAAGCTAAGGCCGAGGGTCAATGCGGAGGTACTTTAACTTCAAATGGTAACAGGGCACATGAGCAGAAAGAACAGAGTGAGATTGCATCCAACCAGTTCTTCAGGACACAGAAACCAATTTTACAGCAGGCTATGAAGCAGAGAACATGTAAGAGTCGTAGTAGCCATTACAAAGAGCGTGGGCAGAATATGCAAATGCAGAATAGTGCTACCGTTAAAGTCAGATCAACTTCAATAGTCGAACCCAACAAGCCAACCGCACGAAGTTCCACTTGTGGAGCGAGGAAAGTGACAAACAAGAATTTTGTATTTGGCAATGTTAAACCCAAGAGTTCTGGCAGAAGAGCAACTGGTGCCAAAGAGGGGTTTTCACCGATCAAGACGAAGAGTAATTCCATGAGGAAAAGATATCCCAGAAGGGATGTTCTTTCTGCCAATGTTGTTAATAGTTGTGAAGTTAAGTCCATAAAATGCAATATAACAACAGACGGAAGTATGAATCAGGATACATTAAACAAGGAACCTGGCAAGGATGTTGTTTCCTTCACGTTTACATCTCCTTTGAAGAAAGAGTCACAACCTTCGACTCATACGAACAACGTTGGTGTCATTGCTCCTGGCTTACATTTGACATATGGTGATGCTTCAAGTGAACTGTTCGATGGAAAGACGCAAGATTTGGCATCTAGAATCAACTCACCCGAGTGCAATCTGGCTACTAGGGTGTCTTCGGCTGTTTTATTACGCAGTGAAGTTGGCATCGGATCTGGGGAAGGAGACAGGAGTTTTGCCTCTGATCCGCCTGGTGGTGATCTGCAGGGCATGCATAACTGTGGTTGTTCTTCAAACGGTGATCTGATGCTTAACATGAATCAGCAGCTGCAGGTATTTTATCATCTCTTTTAGGCACTCAGTTTCATCCATCCTGGTTTCTCTTATAACTGTTGAATATTGATTTTGAAACTTTGATAACTGACTGCCATTTAATTATTGTTGGAGGGGGAGATGACTGATCCATGTGCTAAATCAAATTATGCAGCGATCCAAAGCAATACGACAACATAGCAGCGACAACAACATTGAAATTGAGTACAGTCAAGGTCTGAATTCTGGTTTGGTCAGTCAAGCTGCCGAACAAGTATGTGAACTTTCATATTCAGAAGATTATAATCCGTCAAGGAACTTGAAGCTTGAATGTGTAAAGGATATGCTCAGCAATGAAAAGTTAACGGAAGAAAGTTTTGCACAGGATCAAACAATCAGAAGTGAACAGGTCAAAAAGACAATTGTGTTTGACGTGTTGGAGAAATGGAGCAGTGGAACAGAAAGCGATGGGGACGAGCACTTGAAGGTGGAGAGGAATCTTTTGTTTGACTTTGTGAGCGAGTTCCTGGAGCTCAGAAGAAGCAGAAGGGACAAGGGAAGGGCCCTGGAGAGTCAGATTTGGTGGGAAGAAGACTTGTGCAGAGAAATGAAACGATTCAAAAGCATGCAAGAGAGCATGGTGGATGAGCTTGTGAACATGGACATGAGCTCTCCACATGGCACGTGGCTTCATTTTCAGACTGAACCCTTCCATCAGATTTTACTTTCAGAGATTGAGTGGGACATCTCAACTTCTCTCATCAATGATTTGCTTCTTGAATTGCTGCATCATTAGCCCTCTTCGTGTTCGGCTCTCATTGTTCTTCTAACATATACGGGTGACATCGTTGCACGGTTTTATCCACCTCATCGTTAAATTTAAGGACCAGAAGCTGTTAGAAATATAGAATAAAAAAGTTGAACTGGGACCTCTATAAATTATGATTTCGTGTAAAGAACAAAGAAAACTCAGATTTTTTGTTTGGCTTTTGATATTCTTATTTCAGGGTCATTACTCCGTACGCGAGAGGCTGTGCGTGTGATTTTAATATTTGATCCGCATCGTCGAACACCTCACATGCCATATTTTATTCCGAAACTGAATCAACAACATACCATGTGGTTTCTTTTCCCATTACCCCCTTCCATGTTTTTTCCCTTCTTTTTGTTGTTTTAATGATTTTGGCCTTGTCTGCTCACTGTTATTAATAGGACAAAAAGGTCGATGATGATGAGTGCCACGTCAATGTTCCTGGGCCAGCTGTCGAGTGTTGATTGGCCCATTTTACGCTTCCTTGCGAAGCAAAAAATATGCTTCTTGCCTCTCGCCTCACAGCAGTCACACCTTACATTCTTTTTAATCTCGGGACTGCAGAAAAAAACTCAGAACAGACGCTGCTTTCCATGACGCGCACAGATTAATATGTTACCTTTGTTCTGAGAATGATTATTAATTTATAATCACTGAATTACCCCTTTAACTAAATAAATAGCTCGAAGGATCCTATGCTGGGAGCCATGTTCACGTGCTTCGCAGGTCTACCTGTGCCTGCCTTTGGTGAGATTTGATAGTTTCGCCTAGGGTGTTCATGGGACGGGACGGGACAGGGATTTTGTCCCGTGTCCCGTCCCGCTTCCCCTTTTTTTTAAGAAAAAAAGATATCATAATTTTTTATATGAATTTTTTTATATTATAATACTTATTTTTTATTAGGCTTTTAAAGATAAAAACATTATAAAAAAATATTATGTAGAAAGCTTAATTATATAGTATAAAAAAGGTGTAAAAATAATACTGTAAAAAAATATCGTAAAAAAAAACACTATATAATGACTTTATGAATTATTTTATTGAGGAAGGAGATTTTGTTGAGATAATACTACAACTTAAGAGCTACAAATCACCATAAAAATAAGAGTTATTATTAATAAGTAAATTAAATAATCTAATAATAATTATTAATAAATAATTTTTAAAAGAAAAAAATCTCGGGACGGGACGATCCCGTCCCGCGTCCCGCCCCGTCCCGGTTATTGTCCCGTCCTGTCCCGTTTTTGTCCCGTCCCGAAATTTTTTTTGTCCTATCCCGTCCCGTCTCGAACTCATCGGGACCGAGACGGAACGACCGGGACGGGACAAATTGAACACCCCTAGTTTCACCGGGTTGGGAGAAGGGGAGCCGATCATAATTGCTGATCTAGTATGAAGAGTTTATTTGGATTAGGTAAATAAAAACAAAACTTATTTTTCATAAATTATTATTAAAAAATTATTTATAAATTAATTATAAATTATTTCAAACAAGTCCTAAGAAAAGTCTAAACAATTATTAATTTGGTACGGATTGTTAAATTATTTCTACTAATCATTCATCTTTAGAATATAGTCGATTCAAGCCCGCATAGCGTGAGGAAGTGTACCTTTTTCATCCTATAAATTGTGTGGACACGACTTCGTGTTCTCGTTATTCTACGTTATCACAATGTTATCGAAAAAATGAATGAATACTTAAATATCAGTATATTTGGTTGATTCAGACCACTTGACAAGATATGAAATAAATTCAATTATTACCGCTAAGAAATCTATGAAATAATTTGACGTGAAAAGCCATTGATGACTAATTTCAACGCAAGAAAATTGATTAAGAAAATAAATTTAAGACGTGAGGAAAGTGAAAAAAAATGATGACAATGCAGCCACAATCTTAATTCATGTTTTCACAGTTCTAAATGTAAAATTGATTTATAGTTTTGATTCATCTTAAATATAATATCTTATTCATTTTCATCTCCCACATTAAATTTTTTTAATCCTTAGGCCTTTGTTTATCTGGGTATTTTTATCCTCTTCATATTGACGGTAACAATATTTTTTAAAATAATCACAAATTATCCATGTATTAACTAATAGTTACTGGTCCTATTTATAAGATACTTCCAGTATGTTTCATACAGATGAAATTTTTTTTAAAATGCATTAATTTTCTATTAAAATATAACAATTTTTCAACTTTATCCTTATTTAATATCTATATTTTTTAAAAGAAATACTCCCCTAATCCTATTTATAAGTCATTTTCAACATTTTGCACATAGTCCAAGAAAAACCTTAAACTTCATTAACTCTTATTTAAAATTCAATAATTTTTCAACTTTATTCTTATTTAATATACATCATATCTTATATAAACAAAGTCAATATAATAACAAATGAAGGGTAAAATTGTACAACTATACAAAAAAATTTCTCTTAATACCCTATAAATAGGACCAATAAATACCTTCTCTTTTTATCATATAAATAGAACTAGAAGAGTAATTATCTACACTATAATAAATGAAGGACTAAACAGTACATTCATCTTAAAAATTTAATAAAATGACTTATAAATAGGATAAAGAAAAATCTTCTCCCTTTGAATAGGATCATGAAAAATCTTCTCCCTCATCTTCATAAATATAATCAAATGAGTAATTTACATGTATTTCACTCCACAGTTAGTCAATAAAATCGGAATGAATATATTAAAACTTTAAATTGCAAATGAAAATCAATGACATTGCACCAATGAAAAAACAGTCTGATGATGTAATGGAGCGGGATACTGTTCTTCGTCTGATGATATCACAAATTACAAGAGCACTGCCAACAGATAAAAGAGCGATGAACTTGGGAACAAGCTTTAATGAGGGTTGACCTTCCAAATCTAACAAAGCTGCTCCTCCTATTTTTAATATAGGATCTAATTATTAAGTTAATTTTGATCTTAAATATAAGACTCATTTTTTATATTTATCAATTTTTTTCAAATTACTCCTATAAATACTCTCTCAACCATAATAAAGTAGAAGAGGGAGAGGAAGTATTAAGAAAGATAATTATGATGTTTTAAGAAAAATATATCATTTTTCTTATAATTAACTAACTTACTTAACTTTTTTAATCTAATCAAATTAGTTAAATGGATCTTATATTAAAGATTGAAGGAGTATAAAAGAAAACGGGAGCGGGTGAGGACTCCGGATCAATCGCACGTCGGCATCACACTGGATGAGAAGCCTCCAAGAGAGAGAAGGGTTAAAATTAGTAATTACTACATCCGGTTCTTAATATAAAACTTCGTTTGATTTTTATTTTGATTTTAAATATAAGACTACAATTTACCTTGTCTCCCATATTTATGTATTTTTTTTCCTAAAGCAGTCCTTATAGTAATAATAATTATAGCTAATACACTTGATTAGCAAATATATTTTAGGAAAGACAACACATATTTATTACAAATAACTAACTTAACTTATTTTTTAATCTCCTCGAATTAGTCAACAAACTCTTATAATTAAGATCAGACATAATATTAAAAAAAAAAGGTAAACGAAGGAGGGCTTCATCTAATCTAAAGAGCAATTAACAAAATGTTGTCACACACCACACCACAGGGGACGAACATGGGTGATGAGACGAAGGGACGTGGTCGCAACTCCTCAGAACAGCGCAAGGCCCTTTACTTTTGTTCTCCATGCAAAAAATTAAAAGAAAAAAATACAAGTGGCCAATTGAAGCCTGTTTCAAAACTTGCAATTTTTTCATAACTCATGCATTTATTTTATTTTCATAAAATGCGTAATAGATATTTGACATTTTAATCATCATGTGATACATATGAATTCCTCTTCCTTCATTCTAAACAGATGCGGCCTCATCATGTTCAGCATCGTAAAAAGGTTAAATTACCGAACGAATTATTATTATTATTTTTTTTTTCCGGAGGAAGCTTTATTATGATCCTATTCCCCCAATATGATATGGAATTATGTTTACCTTTCCTGCGCTGCCTTTTGCTTGAAAAGACCTTCCCTTCTCATAAAGATGGCCTAAGCATTTTGGTAATACAAATCGTACTGATGCCGTGAAGATGCTCATTTCTTTCGTACGATGACATTGTGATGGTGGGGATGAACACTCAATGGCATTTACGATAATAAAGTGCAGAGGCGAGGGCGTTTTCACTTCGTCTTCTGCGCGCCCATATTCCCCCCACTCTTCCTGGTCTTTACATACTCTGCCTTCGTCTTCACTCTCATCCCTTTCACCTCGCCCAACCATGGAGCTTCAAACTCCGAGCAATAATGGCGGACACGCAGGTTCCTCCAACCCTAACAATGGCGAAGTCGATTCTCTCCCTCATAGTCCTCACGATTCTCAAGGCCTATATGATGACTTCGATAGCACCTGTTCTACTCCTTACGTCAGCGCTCCTTCTAGCCCTGGCCGTCCACCCATTAGCGGCTTTTTTTACAGCGCTCCGGCGAGCCCAATGCACTTCGCGATTACTGCTTCTTCCTTGTCTTCGGCTCACTCTTCTTCCTATGAAAATAGCACCTCTTCTGTGCCTCTGGGTTACGAGTTTGAATTCTCGGCAAGGTTTGGCTCAAACGGGTCGGGTACATGGGGTTCCATGAGCTCGGCGGACGAGTTGTTCCTGAATGGGCAGATCCGACCCATGAAGCTTTCGACCCACTTGGAGCGCCCTCAGGTTCTTGCTCCCTTGCTGGATCTGGAAGGAGAAGAGGACGAAGAAGAGGCAGAGGTTCTCGAGTCGCATGTCAGAGGCAGAGATCTGAGGCTAAGGGATAAGTCTGTGCGCAGAAGAACCAGATCTATGTCGCCTCTTAGAAACACGCCTCCAGAGTGGGCTGAGAATGAGGATGGATCGCTTGAGGATTCAAGGTCAGGGAAACAAACGGACAAAAATGGTGCCCTGGAGATTGAAGAAAACGAAAGGGAGAAGATGGACGGGTTGGGGTCAGAGACTACCCCTTCATCCTCTAGGTCTTCCTCGGCCGGAAGGAGCTCCAAGAGGTGGGTTTTCTTGAAGGATTTTCTTTACAGAAGCAAAAGCGAAGGCAGGAGTAACAACAAGTTCTGGTCCACTATTTCCTTCTCCCCCACGAAAGACAAGAAACCAAACAATCAAAATCAAAACCCATCATCAAAGGACAAGCCGTCTGGTGAAACACAAAAATCGAAAGCAAAGAAGGCGACCGGTAGGCCTACAAATGGAGTTGGAAAGAGGCGAGTGCCTCCATCGCCGCACGAGCTGCATTACAAGGCGCATAGAGCTCAGGCCGCGGAACTTCGGAAGAAGACGTTCTTGCCCTACAGGCAGGGGTTGCTTGGGTGCCTTGGCTTTAGTTCAAAGGGATACGGGGCTATGAATGGCTTCGCTAGAGCGTTGAATCCTGTGTCCTCCAGGTAAATTACATTCATATTCATATTATTCCTTATGGGGCTTTATACAATTGTACAGATCCATTATTATTATCATCGTCATCGTCGTCACCACTTTTAGTTCAATCCCTTCGGGACACGGTTGTAATATTTAGACAGATGTTAGATCAGGCAGCCCAGATACGTACTGATTTCTGAGTCTGCTCTTTCTGGGTTGAGAGGGGTAAATGATATTTCTTCATTCCCCATTATGTATCCTTGTAGGTGCTGAGAAACCATGGGCCATATTGACGTGTACTCGCAGCATTTTACTCTTTTACAGTTGGCTGTGCAGTAACTGTAGCTCACATATATCTATATTATTAACTCTATTTGATAGATCCTGTGTTTAATTTAGAACCCTGTGGATTCTGTTATACCTCTTAATCGCGTCCTCAGTTATTCTTTAATTGAGGTTATGCATGTTGCTTAATATAATTACTAGTATCAGCAATTAAGATGCTTAATTATCAGGTTATTCTCGGTATGTTTGGGTTTTTTCCCCCTTTCGAAGTTGGCAAGTCTTTTTTTGGCGGATAAATGTCGAAAAATGTTTCTTAAACTTTGCGGAATCAACTTGTTAGTTTTTTTTTAGAGGGCAGATAACATTGAAACGAACTGGAACTTTCTCTTCGAAGTTGAAAATCAGTGGCTTGGAATTAATGAAATGCAAACAGGTAAATAATAAAGGGTGGAAAAATCGAAGAGTGGAATGTTTTGCGCATGAGATAACAAGTGGCAAGAGTGGTTGATTGGGTATTTGATTTTGATTAAGCAGACAAAGAGTGGGGGCCATGGAGTGTAGGATATAGATAGATAGAAGGATGGATGGCCATATAATTAAGGCATGATGGGTGACAGATCGCTTTGGATTTTATTAAAAGTAGGCTTTTGCAAACACTATATGCGACGACATGGTGTCCTCCCAGATGTTGACATAAAGTTGGGCTTCAGATTATTTGACATTGACTCGCTTCTTCGTTATTATTATTATTAATATTAGAGCCCATTTAACATGTTTCATCTTCCTGTTTTGGCTTTCCTCCCTTTTCTCGTCTTTTTGCTCCTTCCTGAGTTTCTAGTTTTACCCAATCTGCTTTCTGCTCTCATTCAGTTACACTTTATATTATCCTAAATTAATACACTCAATGTTTTTTTTTTGTGTGTAGTATGATGGCCACCACTCATTATATATATATATTTTCTGAATCAGACAACTTGAACGTTTGAAACTGAGTTTTTTTTTTGTCCAAGTCAACTACTCTCTCGGTTTTTTATTATAAGAGACATTTGATATTTATGACATGTTTTCATATATAAGAGACATTTAAAAGTTGTTTCTATTTTTTTGTATTGATGTTCTATTTTACTCCTATTTATTTTGTTTCCAACTCATACTTTCTCTCTCTCTCACTTTTTTTCTTTTAATAATTTAATTATTCTCCCTCATATTCTCTCTCTTTATTAATAGAGGCATTGTTGGAAAAATCATTATACTTTTTACATATTAATAGTGCTTAATTAATTTTAATTGTTTTTTTGATCAACGTAATTTAGTTATTTGTTCCTTGTAATAAGGAACGGAACGGAGGGAGTACCATTTTATGGAAACTAATGGAATTTTACAAGAATTGAGTTTAAACTAGTTACGTTACAGACATGATTCATTTATAGCGCTATCCCCAGCACCTTCAATTCTCATTCCAGGGACCCTACTTTGAGGTGTAACTAGTCGTTGGAAATAGAGTAGTTGGCACCTTGAAGGAGGGTCCTTCTCCTTTGAGGGTGATCGGGCCCTTCAGTTTCCGCATAATCACCTTCAACTCTACCAACGGGCCACAGCGAGCGTTGATAAAAGAAAACTTGTATGGTTAACGTTAAATCTAGGATTCGTTTAACTAATTTTTTTTTTCATATGGTTAATAAAACAATTGTCTGCGTTGAAAGCGGAAAAAAAAATACTACGAATTTAATAACAGATTTAAGCATATGACAACATATTTAATAATGATCTCACTGATTGCTCTTGCAATTCCCATCCCAACCATTACCTGACTTTGTTTGGCATGTGATACAATATATATTATGGTAAAAAGCCCAAAATATTATAAAACCACCCCTTTAGGCTTTACCCCCGATTGGGGGGAAAACCAAAAAAAAAAAAACCCTCTCCACCCTCCCCGCCAGCGAACATGAAATCGAAGAACACACCCCACGTTACCAGGCGGAAGATGAAAAATAAACTGGGTTCAAGGTCACGTGTCAAATTGAAAAGGAAGAAATACAGAGATAAAGTTTTATAAAAATGGGTCCAAATCGTGTTCTCAAGCTTGTCATTGTGCGAATACAGATCTGGACATCTGCAGAAAGGAGATCGAAAGGAAGACATTCATAGAAAACGGATCTAAAAGGGAGACAATCACGGCTTCGAATGCTCACAGAGATCTGGAGAGAGGGGGACCCAGAGCAAGGCGTTCACAAATGTTGATGGCGAAGGATGAAGACGACGGTAATGGACTGATGCACAAATGAAACAGTCACAATAATCACAAATGGACTTGACATTCGGTAGTACCTGGTTTTCGGCCTTTAAACAGTTTCGCGATCCTAATAATTGAGGGTGTGCTATGTCCCAGAAACCAGAGTCATTTTCATATCAATAAAATCATTCTAATCCAGCCGAAAATCGGTTTCGGAAACGGGCATCCAGAACGTCTTATGACTAATAGCGCGTTTGGATCTACTTTTGTAACTGTTTATATACATAGACTTGCGTTGTATAAATTATGAATGAATTCCTTAAATCTCTCTGCTTGCAAAATTTAAAATTAAACTCTACATAGGAAATATTACCATATTCTCTTCCCTTGCCCTCTATTTTCATATTCCCGTGTTTTAACATATTACGGTGTATTAAAAAAAGTTAAACTTACAGTCATCTGAGGCTAACATACGCGGTAAATGTAGGATAAAATGTGGGTATAGATAAAATTCAAACCCTTATAGTGTATTACGTAAACAGTTAAACTCGCTAGTGCCCCCACCAATTTGACAGTAAAGCTAGCTATACGTGGTTACTTCATTCCATTCATTCATTCATTCATTTATTTATTTTTGAAAAGATGGAGGGTAGGATAAATATCACACCTCAATCCCTAAAGATGCAAGTTCATTTCAATAAAAGATCCCATGCCGGTACCAGTAAGCCCAGAATGGAAAATTGTACAAAATGGCCTCCAATTAAACCTCAAGTCGTCCTGGTAAGTCTCTAATATGATTTCCCATATGGAAGATCTATCTTTTTTGCTTCACTTTCTATAACTCAGCGCATGTTCGCTGCAATTTCGTAGAAATTAGACCAACAAGGCCCCAGGTACTAAGGAACTACAAATAACCTCTATAAGCAGAAACTCAGTCAATAGCTCTTCCAACTTCTGACAGCAGATCAAGCAATAAACTTAGACAAGACGTTCTTCTTGAGAGTGAGCTCATCTGCCTTTGCAGGGCTGACAGACTGCATCAAGAAACCAAGAAAGTTCAAACATGCTTTGAAATTATTACATAAAAAATTAATCACTTCTGATTGTCAGATGCCACTTGATGAAAAAACAGTTACAGTCCAAACTATTTTGAGAGAATAGCATCTAAGTCCTAAAAGAATAAATTAACGACAGTTAAATCCCTAACAATTTTTCTTTTTTGAAAATAAGTCAATTGATACTCTTGAATTTGCATTTGTCTAAATCAATATTTATAACTTACTTTTCAGAAAATTTTGTCTAGGACCTAACTGTAATTAATTAAACAATCCGAGACCTTACTGTCATCCTCCCAACTATGCTCGCCGTCTGAGAATTCGTTGCTGCTTTTTGGAAATAAAATCTATGTCCATTGGTCAAGAAACTTCCCCTGGAGAGAGGGAAGAACTCTATCCAATATGATAAGATGAGACCCGAGCATGCATTCAATGTGTTTAGTGTTAGGCAGAGAGAGAATGAGAGAGTGAGACCTTGTCAAGTATGCGCCCAAGTCTTTGAATCTCCTTTGATGCATAATCCACTCCTTTCTCAATGCAGTTTTTAGCAGCTTTTAAGTAGATGTTGCCATATCTGGGGAAACAAACAAAAGGAAATATTTAGAGGATAAAACAGATATTCAAATTAAAAGAATAGCCAGCCCCCAGTTGAATGCCACAAAGGCTTCACATTCAAAAACAAAATGAATCCAAAATTTTGTAATTGGAATAAATAAGATCATAGGATTGTTCAAATGACCTTGCAGCAGATCCCTTCAGTTTCTTAGCTTCCTCCTCAAGCCGAGAATAAACTTCTTTCTTTTCATCACTAGAAGCACTCACAAAATCTTTCACCAAGCCATCCAGAGTTGGTACTAAACCAGCCTATACCAAGGACAATCCACTATTAGACACAGAATATTATTTCTTGTCTTATCTATTAGTGAGCATATAATGTTCACCAACTTTAGAAGTAAGCTGTCCCTTCCCATCACGGCTGGTACCGCATTTCTCATTGATGAAAGTTACAAAGTCATCCAAATCTCGGCCACCATCATAATCTTCACCAGCTTTATTGTTCCTTGGGAAAAATTTGAGAGTCGGATAACCACTTACACCATACCTGCAATGGATGCATATCCAATAAGGCACATGCTTCTTCGATATGATATAAACCTAGTTTAATTACGAAAAACATTAAATCAGGCCACTGGACTCACTTCTCAGCAATATCTTTGTGTTGGTCAGCATCAATATTTGCTATCACAACATCTTCCTCCGGTTTGAATGCTGTAGCGACTTTTTCATAAGTCTGCAGAAATAGTAAAACAATTTATCACAATCGACCTGGATGTTAACATAAGTAGAATAATCAATAATAATATAGGAATAGAAAATTAGCTTACAGAGGCAAGGGCTTTACAATGACCACACCTGGAACACGTCATTGTGAAATAATATTAAAATAGACATTTTTGAAATTTCAAGAATTCTCACTCAACACAAACAAAAAGATCATCCCAATTCCCAAATATTATCACAGACCATAGCATGTTTATTTTCCTGATTGCATTGATGTGGTCTCATGAAGGAAGACCCTAAACCTATACTTACCATGGAGCATAGAACTCAACCAGAACGTCTTTTGTTTCATCCAAGACAACCTGATCAAAGTTATCTGGAGTGAGAACCACCACACTGGATGGAACAGAAGCTATCTTCACATTGGTTCCTGCATTAATCGTTGAGCATGTCAGAAGATAAGTTGAAAAAAGCAGGATATGTCATGCAGAAGAATGATCATTACAATAACAACAAAGTATTATCCTACTAAGTACGGTTGCCTAATAACAATAATCATTGAAAAAAGAGGTCATAGGTAGATACATAGTCCATATTAAAGGGAGACAAAATTCAAGACAAGAGTTGATGGTAATTACATTTCAATTTAAAAAATCAATTCCAAGCAACTAGTTGTGCTTGAACACAATAAATTAAGTCTCTTTCTAAGTAGTTACAAAAGACAAACATTAGCATGTAAGTCCAACATGCAAAAGATTGGGGGATTAGTAATACACTCAATGTCTCCTCACCTATTAACTAGGCAATTATTTCGAATTAGGTAAAAGATTCAACGAGAATTCATTAATGGAATGCATAACTAGCATGCAGAATAACAACCACGTCTTCAAGTACACATGAAATCAAGCGTAAAAGCCATGAAACATAAAAGATACACATCCTACAACAGCATTGTTCAACAAACTGGAAGACATATTTTACATGAATACCTCCTTCTTTGTTTACAAACTCAGCAAGGGCTTCTGCAGTACGTGCCCCATCATACCTAAATCACAGAGAATTTGATAGCGTGGATAATCAATTCTATTAAGAGTTTCAAGTTCTGGAGACGTAAGTTGATGAAATTCAAAGAATAGGTGAAAAAGCAATTTAACATTATTTCATATTTCATAATGAAAAAAGTTGGAGGTGACAAAAATGGCCAAGCACTCACTTCTTTGGTTCCAAAGACCCCTTAGGAAACCATTGAATAGTGGGATAACCAGAGACACCATATTTGCTGCAAAGGCTTTTTTGATCATCACAGTCTACCTGCAGTAGGAGGCATCAATGGCTGAGCAGTGAAATCCCATTCAAACGAGAAAAGATGGGTAGCATAAGATCTATGGACATCACTGACCTTCCCAATCAAAACGGACTTGGCTTTTTTAAAACTTGCTCCCAGTTTTTCATACTCTGGTGCGAGCCTTTTACAGTGTCCACACCTGTGGGAAAATGTTATAAGCATAGTTTCCATAACACCCTAAGGTCAACATGGGGATTACATCCATGAAAAGCATGGTTACAAATGGTTCCTTGAGAGAAGGGGGGAAAACTGTCTCTTTTGGCCTTTATAAGAATGCCCGACGAGTTATATTTTACAACTGACAAAGACGAAATTAAAGTTTCTATGTTTGAGAATCAGCACAAAGCAAATGCATAGGATGCCAAGAAATCTGAAATCAATTGATAGTACATTTATGGTCCAAAACGAGAAAGATGAAATTCGTACGCCCCCCTCCCCAGGGGTCAGGCTCGCATAACAGGAAGAATTAGCAAGGCAAGGATTTATATTGATGCAAAGAGCTAAAATGATCAACAATTCGTTCCTATTATGATCACATAAATACCATGTTGTGCAATAAGAATCATAGAAAGTTGCATTATTCTAGGATATAACTCCAAGACTAATTAATCAACTACTTGACCGCATTAAACAATTACGTAGAGATCAAAGTTCACTACTTGTGATTCGAACAAACTCAATCTTATTAGCTACAGATCCCCTGAGACATAAGTGCGACCCACAACAAATCAAATTCTAAATCTATCAGCTCAGCATCAATACGTTAATAAAAGAAAATAAAAAAAATGCATCCTCGATGATATTCAGGGGAATAGGATGAAAAAACGGAAATAAAATAAGTTACAGAAACAAAAACAGCAATTTAGACATAACTGAAGCTGAGCTCAATATATTGAGAGAGATATATGCATACCAGGGAGCATAGAACTCGACAAGAGCGCTGCGATCTTGGCCAACTTCTTGATCGAAGTTGGACTCCGTCAGCACGACCACATCGTCGGCCGAAACCGATGAGACAAATACAAGAGCTAGCGCCCCCAGAGCAAACCAAATGCTGAAGCTCGACATCATTACCTGCTCCGTCTGCGATGAACGCAAGCGTGATCTATTCTTTATGCCACTCGGTCTTGTGTTTTAGGCCTGGCTCAGTTCTTATGTTTCCATTTTATACTATTTATTAAAAAAAAATTATTGCCGAATGACGTAACGTAGAAGGACATACACAACGCACCTACTCTTTCATTTCAGCGTCAAAATACGAAGCATGATGTGGTTCCAAAAAAGAAAAACGAAGACTATATAGCATGAATCAAACCGTTTATGAGCCAGAAAGAAATGAAAATTATAATGAGTAGGTAAAAAATCTGATTCGCAACCGAAGAAATTAGGCTATTACTTATTTCTCGGAGGCTTTTTGGTTCTGGACAACAGAAATTTCTCAATAGTTAATAAACGATTGAACAGGGGCCTTGCGAGAAGCCAATTCGCGACGTCTGGCACCCGAAACGAGAATCATACCAGGAGACCAAACGCTCTGATTCCACTTTCCTTTATTTGCCCTTGCAAAGATCGAGCATGTCACCCGATCATATATCATATCAGTAATATTTGCATAATTATCTTTATAATATACATATCTTTATTTATATTATAATTTTTATAAATACCAAATAAGAAATGTCAACAAAATTTTGTTGTTCAATAGCAAATAAAATTGTGTTACCAAATCTGATTTGGGATTTATAATTTCCAGCTTCTTATTTTGTCACTCTCTCTCTCTCTCTTTTTTAATTCTAGCTCAGACAGCTACAACTGCTCCGGGTTAATTATGAATGGCGTATAATGAATTACGGTAATTTTAGTTACTGAGGCTTGCGGGAGAAACAAAAACTACTGGAAGGCGCATCGTAAGGAAGTACTCCAACAGCAAAATTGCATCCACCCATGTTGATTAATTCTCTCTGATTTTGAAGGATATTTTCAATTCAAAAAAAGAATGAGATAGCATCTAGTTTTTTTATGTGCGGATTCTACTAATTCTTAAATTTGCCCCTAGTCTCTTCTTGTAGTAACCCTTAAAACGAATTATTATAATTTGCTAAAATCGGCTCGTAATGTTCTAATTTCTAAATTATAAATGTCTAAATGCCCATATTCAAATAGTATTTATTTTTTTGTTTCCCGGGGGGGGGGGGGGGGAATAGTGCCAGAGAAAAGTAAAACCGCAACGCCCCTCCTATGAAGCCGTGGCAAGCTACCAGGCAGCCATCCGCAGCTGACTGCAAAACACAACGAGTATGAGTTCATCAAGAGGCTTGATGGGTCCCGCGCATTCTCTCATGAATCACAATATCTATCATAGAGGTGGTCTTTGTCTCTTTTCTATTTTTTCAAAGATAAAAATGTGTACGACACTGCAATTCCTTTTCGCAATAGTAATTCCGTTGGAATGACACCTCCAACTCACTACATCAGAATACAAGCAATAGAGATAAGATGCCAAGCCCTCCCGATCTGACCGTAGTGGACGGACTCATTTGATGTACTGAGAAAGCCACTTGAAGCCATCCCCGTAACCCATTTTCCTCACAATACTGCACATGAAAACCTCCATGGGTCGCACGTTTGAGTCCGCCAAGCTAACCTTACCCTTGCCGGTGGTGAAGTTGGACAGCCCTAAGTGGTAACGCAATTCATCTTCTGAGGCAGCATATGGTATATCAATCTTGTTCCCAAGAATAAGGAATGGCACAGTCACCAATGCCTCGTCCGACAGCAGAGCATCCAATTCTTTCTTTGACTCGGCAAATCTTTCCTTGTCATACGCATCCACCAAATACACCACCGCATCTACCTATAACATCAGACAAGGATCCCACTTGTGGCTATCATTCAACTCATAACAAGCAATACTAATGAGAAAGAAAGCAAAAAGGTTACGCTATTAAGCAAAGTTTCAGGAGATAACTAAGTAAAGAAACATCCAGGTAATCACAGAGACTGATGAATGATGTCTGCCTCCCATGAATCATTATCAGAGAAACATGACATTTATTTAGCCAGGCCAATGGGGCTAAAAGGGTGCTTTACCTTCAGTAGAGTAAGACAAATCAGAGAATCCATGAAAAAATGTAAAACAAAAATATGTCTTTTATCATGTTCATAGCAGGTCTTTTAAACCTGAAAAATGCCATCAGCAAACGAAAACATATTATGTCTCCCTCCCATGGACCAGATAGATACAGAATGTTCACACAATGTTTAGCTAGGACTCAAAAGACAGGGTTTCTGATCTGCATTGAACTATTTAAATAGATGTCATTTTTACGTTTTACAACAAAATTTATAACATATAGCTTAATTTTAAACTTGGTGACTCCAATATTGAACATGGGAAGACTTTATCCCTAGCAAACATGTCGACCTAAAAGCTTGCAAATTCAGAGTATAGCATGTGGACCAGCTATATATTTGCCTATCTGCGATAAGTAGTGAGAGCGACTACAAATTCAAGAAATGTTATCATGCGGGCCAGAAGTACGGTACATCAAAGCCTTTTTATTTGGGTCAGACATTCAAAGCCTTGGGTTAGTAATACTTTTACACTAAGGCATTATATTTATGCACCTTGGCATAGTAATCTTTCCAAACTCTTCGAGCAATTTGGTGACCCCCAAGATCAAAAGCTTTGAACTTGATTTTCCCAATACTCAACTCTTCTGATGTGGGATACTGTGTTGGCTGATGCTGGACTAATCTCTGCCACAAAAATTCTCATCATAAAGATGTTATGCCAAGACATATCAATAGCTAGAAGACAGACACAGAACGATTTGCATGATGTCATAATGAAGACAACGCAAAAATATTTCAACGCATAACATAAAGGTACTAGTCATGAACCATGGTAATGTGAAGAAGCTACCAGCCTGAAATAAAAGCACGGCAACGTTTCCAACCTTTTGGGCAAATAAAAAATGTTTATTTGATGACTACAACGCGTATCTATCAAAAACTGAACCAAATGTTCCCAGTGGTATAATTCAGAATGGCAAATCTTTTTCCCATAAACCGAAGGGTAGAATTGAATCTGCAGCCTGTGACAGCTTCAATCGTTATTTTGAAGCATTGGGTCTCTAGTTAATGTAATCATGGAGAAAATATAATATACCAATGGGATTAAATGCCACTAACAGATAATATTGTCACGAGTTCTTTTGGGAAAAATTATCGCTATGTGGGACTAGGGTATTCTACGGAGTTAAAAGACAATGACAATTCCATCTTCAAAACTTAATGTCTTCTGGAGGCTTTCCTGAACAGAGCATTTCCCAACCAAAACCCTGACTACGGAAGCTCTTAAATATATGAAGCGCGGCGTTATTATTTTACAGAAAACATGTTATAGGGACAAAATTCGAGCATGGCATATAATCTGCTAGGACTGCTACCTCTTTCGTCTCCACCTTGACAGACTGAATACCATCTCCATAGAAAAAGGAAAAAAGAAAGCAAGAAAGAAAAAGACTCAGCCCTAATCCCTATTAACGATTAAAACATAAAATAACGGCAGCGATTTTAGAAGTCGAAGGCAGGGATTGAACGGAAAAACAAATAAACAAACCTCGTCTTTGAGCATATGAAGTAATGTGGTTTTGCCTGCATTGTCGAGGCCCAAGAATAAGATCTTGGCCTCCTTTTGCCACAATCCAAGCGATGCTAGAATGTCGTAAAACCAATCGAAAATAAACATTGCCTTTATCTGTTTATTGAATCAATCTCGCTACAACGCAACCTCGATAAATATCACTGCCTGATGGCTAAATCAAAAGGTATTCATAAAGGAAACAAGATCTAACCTCAAAACAGAGTCAAGATAGAGATGTTACACTAGAGTGCGTTTGTTGAAGCAAACTAGCACCTGTTCAATTCAGATCCTTAATTATAAAATCCTGACTGTCCATGCATGAATGGACCAGTTTTTATTTTCAAAATGTTTAATAAGAAATTATAAAATCAATATAAATAATCAATCCAAAGGCCAATTCTTCAAATTGATGTGGAAAATGCATGTATATCACAAAAGAAAAAGTTACAACATTACAACCAAAAACGGCAGACATAATTCATAAACAATATCTTCATTTTTAGAGTTTGCATGATGCAAGATTATTTATATAATTAATGATTAAAAGTTAATATATTATATAAAAGTTAAATGAGCGAGTAAAACAAATCATTTATTTTCGAATCCTATTGAGAGAGATACTCATATTTCGTGTCTAACAATATTTTGAATAAAATTGCTTTTAATAGAAGAATACTTATATTTTAAAAAAAAAAACCCATTTATTATTTTTATATTTGCATATTTAAGTTAAAATAAACTATTTGTGCGTACATATTTAGATGCAAATACGTATTCTCATGGTAAGTGCAATTGAAATGTTTATGTAATTTTAATAGAAATAATCCGATTAATCTAGACAAGAAAAGTATCCGAACTGTTCATGTGACTTCGTAAAATATCATAAGCTGCCAACACCCATATCCTAACTCGCTCCATTTTTTCCCATTGCTCAGCCCACTGGGTTGAAAGAACAAGAGCCAGCCCGCCAACAGGTTTCAGACAAATATGAAAACGGGAATCACCCTTTTAAATTGCACTCCTCAGTCCTCAAAGGTCTCCGTTCTCAACAATCATATCAAAACGAAGGAATGGCAGAAAAGGAACGTCGAATCCTGGTGGCCGTGGACGAAGGAGAGGAGAGCATGTACGCCCTCTCCTGGTGCCTCCACAATCTCGTTTTCCCAAATTCCAACGACACACTCATTCTCCTCCACTGCAAGCCCTCTCGTCTTGTTTATCCAGCCTTAGATGGCACCGGTTTGTATTTATAAAATTGCTCCTATGCCTCGTCTCTGCCGACTTCTCATTTCTCTTGTATCACATGCAGTCAGATCTTTATCCTCTGGTATTATTGTTAGGATATTTGTTCTCTTCTGATATAACGGCGACGGTGGAGAGGTACAGCGACCGAGTGGCGGACGGCGTCTTGGAGAAAGCTCAGAAACTGTGCATTAATCTGCAACAGGTGCGTTTTAGCTTTGATTTTTGTTGTGGTTAGCGATAGAGGTGGGAATGGGAAGAATGTGTAATGGTGAATGAAATAGGTGAAGGTGGAGACGAGAGTGGAGAACGGGGACCCGAGGGACGTGATCTGTGAGATGGCGGAGAAGTTGGGAGCGGATGTGCTGGTGATGGGAAGCCATGGGTACGGCCTCATCAAGAGGGCTCTCCTTGGGAGTGTCAGCAGCCATTGCGCTCAGAACGTGAAGTGCCCAGTGCTCATTGTGAAGAAGCCCAAAACTTCGTCTCCCCCTTCCCGCCCCTGATTCACTCGAGATTCCTTCCTTCTCCCTTTCTTTTGCGTGCCCTGTTGTTGTGCTGTTTTGTTCTCTCAGTATAATTTCAGATTTTTTATTTTGAAGTCCACCGTACCAGTTGTGACTATATTTCGGGAATGTTTCGTGATTTTAAAAATGATATTACGAAAATTGTTTTTGTTCCTTCCAAACACTCACATACGGTGTGTTTGGTGTGAGGAATTTGGGAGGAAGGTAAGGAAGGGGAGAGATTTTAATTATTTTTTCTTGTTTGGCAACACACAAATTTTAGAAAGAGAGGCTCCCCTCTAAAATTGAGAGGATTTGGAAGGAAAGGGCAATATCTTGCTATGTCGTAATCATTATGTCCATATTTTGCTATGTTGTGACCATAATGTTTATATTTTATCATGTTATGACTATTATGTTCATATCTTAAATAAAATAAGAGTAAAATTATTCATATTAAAATATTTTTTCCTCTCCTCCTCTTTTTTTTTATAAATCCAAACAAAATAATATTAAAATTTTATCACTCTCCTCCCCTCTCCTTCTTTCTATTAAAATTCCTCCTTTTTTTTTTTTTCCTATCATTGAGCCAAACATACCACCTCTAGGCATGAGAATGTTGTGCTCCGCTAATCATCAACTTTACGTCGGAGGGACGCGCAGGAGATGATGACCCCTCGGATACTTTCCTTTTCTTTTTCTTGTTGGTAATAGGATACTTTCCTTTTCTGATTAGTCATCATTACCGCATTAAATTTCTGCATGATGTTTCTATCCTCCTGTCACCCGTGATGGCCCGCTAGCATCCCTTTTTGTCAGCCAAATCGCCATATTAACAGCTTAGACAGCAATCCGCACATTGTGATGACGTTGCCGTCAGGGATTCACAGCCATGTTTCCCCGCACGGCAGACGGCGAAGGGTTGCCTGTCATAACAGATTATAAACTGAGGGAGACGAATGTATTGATCCAGTGTTTTTTCCCCTTCCAAGTGTCCACACCTCAGAGGATGGAAATATGCATATGAGGCCGAACTCAGCGTTAATGCTACCAAGTTGCTGCTGCTATTTTTTTTTTTTTGGGGGGGGGGGGGGGGGGGGGACGCGATTTCCAGATGCATACTCCCATTAGACTAGATTTTTTAAACACTAACAACAATGCTGCGCATCGAGTTTTTCCGTGCAAGTCCACTAAGATTTTACAAGTGTGTTGGCAGATCAACTTAACGGTTTGTTGTTCTAATATTTTTTTTTCCCAACAACTGTTCCTACACTATTACTGATACAATCTAAAACTATTCGTATTTTCAGAAAATATAAATGTGAAATTCATACAATATTGTGTTTAGAGATCAAGAAAAGTATTTTTTTAAAAACAAACAAATCTTTTTATATGTTTATTTCGTATATCATAAAATTACTTTTAAAACTATGATTTTGATTCTATCAAAACACTCCCTGAATCAATTCAGCTAATCAAATTATCATTTGTAAGAAAATGTTAAGAGATATGGTTTTAGTTCTTAGTTGCGCGCGCAGGCACGGTGTGAAGCATCGTACGCGACTATATTTGTCGCAACAGCAGAAACTCAAGATTTTCTTCTCAACTTCCAATGGACAGCCAACTAAAGATTATCGAAGAAATCAATTAAACCTCAAAGATAGCCGTTTTAACCCTGTTCTAATAAGCTGACATAGTTAAACAGGATTGAAGATAAACCTCGACCCTTTTTTGTTTACAAGTTGCAGCGTTCTTGGATTGTCCCAAAAACAGAAATTCCTACCATTAGAATCGATATGGGGAAAAAATAAAAAGATGATAATGAAGCACTCAAGCCTTATCCAGCGAATATCAGTCACTTGCAAACTCCTTAAAGCTCATCCTGCAACCGCAGCCCCGAAGAGAACTTATTAAATAAAAGCAGTGAGCACGTTATAGATGACATATTTAGCAAAAAATAAACCTACATGTGCATCCTCTTTCTTAGTTTCGGCATCTTCGCCAGAGTCCGTATCATCCGCTGCTTCATCAGCATCAGCATCAGCATCAGCATCTTCTTCATCCTCAGCCTAGAAAGGATATGACAAATTCATCAGGACCAACAAAAGTGCTGAAGGATTACAAATTTGAAAACCAAATCATAGGCTTACATCAGAATCGACTGGATCATCCTTTGATTCCTGGTTCAACATTCAAAAAACAGGACAGTTATGTGAAACAGAGTTCACAATCTTCCACATTAAGATCAATTTCAAAAGTCACAAATTTTCTCATTTGTCGTTCCTTATAAAATTGAAAGATAGAGGTGAAACAATTACCTCTTCCTCTCTCTTCTTTTCAGCCTCTTCAAATGCCGCCTTCTCAGCCTGCAAAAGAAAAATCAGGTGTCAAAAAGATTCAACAATAAATTCTTCCTAGATCATGAAGATTGAGTTAAAACTGCTTACATCTTTCTGCTTGCCCCATGTTTCTTCAGCCAATTGTTTAGCATATTCCGGATCATCAGTAATCAAGACATTGTCAAACATTGTACCAGATTTCACCTGACAATAGAAGCAGCTCGTGTATCAGAGATTGGCCTTGACATAACTAATGCCAACAAAGTAAACAAAATTTTACTCAGAAAATGAAGATAAGAAATTACCTGCCACAATTCAATGCCAACATACTTCAAGTTGGGGAAAACATAGAGCTCAGGATCGTCATTGAAATCTGATAAAATGTGAATTTTCACATGTGACTACTTACTACTTACTGTGACCTCAAATCCACCACTGAATTATAAAAGTTTGCAACTTATCTTATGCCACCAATTAGTTTCTATAGCCATAACGACAACAAAGGAATGATAAAAACAGACCTGGGTTGTCAATCATTGGAGCCTTCCACTTTCCTTTGTAATTGGGGTTCTTAATTTTCTGCAGAGTTGTAGGTGCAAGATCAGCAAACATGTCCAATCCTGTGCAAACTAGATATATCAAAATGACAACAAACCTTCGGCTTCCATGGGCCCTTGTACTCAGGGTTCGCAATGGTTGGTGGTGTCCACTCACCATCTTCCTCATCATCCCAGTCCTCGGGCTAAAACAACAGATAGTCTTATGAGTAACAACACCAAGTAAGATATAAAACAGTAGCAAACAACATAGATAAGGACCTTCTTGGCATCAGGATCCGGAATCTCTTTCGGGATGTCATCGTACCCCTACAAACATAGGAAGTCAGCATATACAACACCAGCAAGAGTCAGAAAATACCATAAGCTTCACGAGAATGTACAACCTCTGGCTTCTTATCCTCAGGATCAGGAATGTACTCTTTGTCATCCCAATCTTCTGGCTGCAAGAGTATTACAATAAAGAATTTTCAACACCTCAAGACCAATCAACAAATTGTAAGTGAAACAGTAAACTAAGGGGCGGAAACAAAGTTACTTTTTTGGCAGAAGGATCCTTGATTTTCTTGGGAGGGAGAAGATCCCAATCAGAATAAAGACTGCCAGTTTGTTTCTCCACATTATCAATAAGGATGCTATAGGTTGCATCTGGACGGAGGACAAATGTGTATACGTGAGTTAGTTGGTCAGTCTCACATGGTACATCCTTCTTTATCAAGTGGTTTGTGCCATTGTACGTTAAAATTGCATGCACTTTCTTGGTACTGTAACCACAGATATCTGGACCAAACATAATACTGCATTGAAAAAGTGTAAGCAATCAAATCAGCTGAGTCAGTGAATGAGTAAAGAACATGCTACAGGAGATTTATCAATTACCTGTATGGAGTTTCCCCACCAAATTTCTTCTGATCAATTTCCCCGCTAAGTAATTTCATGTATCCACCACCACAGTCAAGTTTCTGCTCGTGCTTAACAGAAAATTGGAAGACCAGTGTCTTATCCTTATTGCTGAATTCAGGGAACTGAGCAGAAATCGCATAAAATCTGTAGTCTTCACTTGTCTGGATACCTATGGAGAAATTAAAGCACAAGTCAATAATAATCTGACTCTAGACTGTGAATCAATGATTGTTCTAATGAAAAATTTTATGCACCATAATTGATTTACATAGATAATCTAGTTTACCTTTGTCATCAGGATCACCATTCCATTTACCAGAGGTGTAGTTCCACTCCCCAGCCAAGTTCTCATCTTTCTTCCAATCAGATTTTACCCAGCGATTTTCCCATCCACCTATAACAATCACCCGTTAGCATATACGAATAAAGCATATAGAAGTTAGAAAACAGGATATATTGTTAGCCAAATATGAAAAAACAAAGGACAAAAACAAGAAAGGCTAATGAACAGGAAAAAGAAGACTACAGATGAACCATTAGTATGAGCTGTACTCAATGGTGTGTGAATTTTATTGTCAATTCGTCATTATATACATTGAAATAGAGGAAAAACAAAACAATGTCAAGATAATGTGCCACCTAAATGCATGCATTAACAGTTTTAAAAAGTCTGACCACCAGTCGGTTTAAGAAATAATCTCCTTATGGAGGCATGAGCCTCCCATTTACATTAAATCTTTGCAGAAGACTCTACCGTCACTTACCCATACACCGATGTTATACACTAAATAAACAATGTTTTCCCACCTCAAAGTAATATAAGTCGAGCAAGACGCAATTCAACTTTGAAGTGGTTAAAAGACCGGGGGAAATCCAGTTAAGAATCGACAAACAACTTTCAACCCCGGTACCCTGATGAAATGCGCATGTAACCGGAAGGAGTACCGAGATAAAATCCAGGCGGCAGGGCCCTCAAGAGCTGTCAATTTCCTATGGAAGTGATGCTAGGGATAATGCTTCAGTACAATTTTAGAAACAGTTCCCACGAACATATGAATTTTATGTTAAAATCACATCAGTATAAATACCGAGTTCTTTAGACAAGGACCACGGAAAAGAACTTCAGATTGTGTACCAACGAAAAGCCGACTAAAATAAGAGCCAAAACAGTCGAGATCACAATAGATCTACACCAAACCACCACATTTCCAGATAAAATTCAATGTCCAATCAAGCACAGACCAAAGGCGTCAGACAGATCGTGGCGCAAACAAATTAAAGCATTGATCAGTGACAGAATAACCAAAGCTGACAATTACGAAATCCAATAAAAAAAAATCTAAAATCCTTAATTTGCTGGAAACAGGGGGGAAAATCAAATTACATTCCGCGATCTGCTGGGGAGCAAAGGAAAAGACACTAGAATATTCGGGTGCAAATGTTATCATTACCATCAAAACGTTCCTCAAAAAAGACCTTCGCGGAAGCGATCGCCAGCAATGAAAGAAAAAGGAGAAACTGCAGATTAGGGTTCCACGCTCGGAGCGCCATGGCTACCGAATTATGAAATCTCCTAGAGACAGAAGCCCTGAGTTGGAGTGTGCTCCTGAAACTACAAAGGGCTCCTTTTATTTTTTTCGGCGGAGTTTGAGGTGGACTATGCGGGCCGGATTGGACCAATACTGATGAGCCACGTATCAGAGAATTGTCATTGGGACGATGTGGCAAACTATTATTGGTTAACCAAGTCTTCAGAATTATATGGGACACGTAGGCATGAATGTAATCCTTTTTGAAGGTGTGCCCGAGGGTCGCGTTTGGCACTTGTTAACCTTTTTTAGCCAAGGCATTTTTATATCCAAAAATCCAACCCAAATATATTATATATTCAACAGTAATTGTTTTTTAACGAGAAGCATACTTCATTTAGCATTGGCTGTTTAGAGAAAAATGAACGATACATATGCGTCGCATCAAACAAAACTCCTATAGATACAATATACTACCTCATATCCTTAGTATAAAAACTAATTAAACTTTTAATTTAGTTTTAAATATAAAATCCTATCCATTTTTGTCTTTCATATTTATTTATTTTTTTCTAAATATTCTTATAGAGTTGTACATGATAATTTTAACTAATACATGACTAGTAAGGACATTTTATAAAAAGCAACATTTAATTATTACAAATAACTAATTCAATAAATTTTTTAATTTACTTAAATTAATCAATTAGCTCTTATATTAAATACTAGAGATAGTATTTAAAAATTTAACCGGCCATCACCGAAAATAAATAAATCGCTTCAGATTTTTCATGATGAGCAATGGAGTTTGGATCTCGCCGCAAAAAAAGAGTTTAAATTCACAATAAAATATATTATAGATAATTCATAAATAATATAATTATTATGTTAATTTTAAAAAGTTGTTTACATGACAAAATATTTACATCGTGGGAAAAAAATACGATGACTCAAATATAATTTTTACACTGAATTTAGACAGGTTTAGATAGAATTCTCAATCTATTCTTTCTATTAGAGAATGGATTTAACATCTCATTTTTTATAAGGTCACAAGGTTTTACGACTTTTTTAATGAGAAAAATTAACGTTTTTTAACTCACTATCAAACACTCTTTAATGAGAATTAAAAACTTAATTAGCCTTCTTATAAGGAGTTAACTCTGTATTAGATCCATTCTTGTTAATATACAATTGCATTGTAATCTTTGACTGTGCACCACATATTTTCCCCTCCACATAAAGAAAATGACGCACTGTTCACGTAAAAGTTGAACGGCGGAAGGAGGGACAGGCCCGGTTCCCTGACTGGGATGATTCCAAGGGCACAGGCATACAAGTGAGAGTGCCGCCATACATGTCATTGCTTTGCTGTTAGCTATAATTAGCTCTTCTGGATGCTTCCGTTGGAAGGAAGCCCCGTTCGCCTTGTCGTAGGCATTACCTGCTTCCGTATTCCCTAATTAACAATCATCAACAACGATGATGATGATTCCACCGTTTCCCGTATCAGACGCCTCCCACATCATGCATCTCATGTGCCCCATCCCAATTTACCTGCCACTCAGTTTTTTTAATAACTTGTCATTCAACTTTGCCAAAATCTGGTAAACAGAAAAATATGAACATCACTATTCACTAGTTCGCCACGACTAATAATTAATGAATATCACAGGGGAAGCTCAACTACGCGGTGATAACAAATATAGTGACGGAGTATATTCCACGCCAGATCCAGATGCCTCATGGACTCCACGCACTCACCCAACTGCAACCCTCCTTCACCGGTGGAAAGGCCAACACGTATACTTGATAGCGCTTGGAAAGAAAATTATTACTCCCTCCGTCTCTTATTATAAGATCTAATTTTTTAAATAGATTTGTCTCTTTTTATAAAATTCCTTTCAAATTTGTCAGCATATTTAATGTATTATTACCTATTTTACACCTAATTTAATACATTTAATATATTCTCTTTCTTTATTTATTTTACTATTACTCTCTCATATCTATCCATTTATATATAAAGGTATATTTGGAAAAAAATTTGTATTTTGCCACATATTTATTAATTGTTTTTAATTAATTTTAACTGTTTTCTTAAACCATACAATTTAATTAAAATGATCTTAATATTAATTACTTTTAACTATTTTTAACTGTTTTCTTAAATTGCACAATTTAATTAAAAAGATGAACGGAACAGTACTTCTAATGAAAAGTTACAAATGACTCTTTCTACTTATTTCCAATCCTTTTCTAGCGTGCATGTCCCACCAACTCAGATTAATTCCATGTTTCGCCCACCTGCCATTCTTTAGCCCTTTATCTCCGAAAATTGGCATCACAACCCCCCCCCCCCCAAAAAAAAGGGTCAATATTCAATAGATTAGCGGGGATTGCCCAGGTGGGCGTCTCAGCTTATATACAATCCTAGCAACTCCATGACTTCAATCACAAGCTCTCTTCATCCCCGTTTTCTAAAAAATTTCGCCTCTCTAATCAATCAAGAGACCAAATTGACCAATTTCTTCAAGCAGATATACGTCATTTATTTCTTAGGATGAATAGTTTCTTTGAACAGTATAGTCTTTAGTTCACAACAACATTGTATAATGATTTTTTTTTTCTTTTTTAAATTAGAAAGAGAGCTAAACCAGCCATACAGGTCAGACCTGACCTCTCCCAATTTTGAGGGCATCTTTGTCGATAGGACAATGCACCAAGCACATGATGATACGAGACTAAATTGTAATCTTTTTAAAGAAAAAAAGGTAAAAAAAACTTCATCCATGAGATGCCAAAAATACTTGCTCAAAACACCATGAATTATTTTCTTCCAAGCCCAGGAAGCCTATAACTTAAAGCTGCAAAGTCTGGTTGGCCCACAATGGCAGAGGTGCATGGAGAACAGTCTGCATACCGGTAACAGGATGCTCAAAAGACATGCTTTCTGCATGAAGCTGATGGGCATCATAAATTTTATCTCGCCACTCATAGACTC
This sequence comes from Neltuma alba, assembly GCF_004799145.2. Lineage (NCBI taxonomy): Eukaryota > Viridiplantae > Streptophyta > Magnoliopsida > Fabales > Fabaceae > Neltuma > Neltuma alba. Next base: position 8,047 of record NW_021637552.1, on the reverse strand, counting down.
CCTCGTATTTCACATCCCCTTTTATAGAAATCCCAAGATATTGGCAGTGCAGGCGGATCTGATGAGTCCTTCCACTGCGAGGATATGCTCTCACCAGGATCTCATCTTCCATAACATCTCCTCTGACAGCCTTTTGTTCCACAACCACAGTAAAGCCTTCATTGTTTGTAGATTCAAAGGGTTCCTTGAAACTCCCTTTTCCATTTATTGATAATACTTCAAATGAAGTTTCCATGTCTCGGATTACTGATCCACCTGGTAGCGTCCTGCCAACATCTGAAGCAGCATATACCCGCCAGGCACCGAACTTGGACCTCCCGTGACCTGATCTTACAGTGGTCTTTCCCCACTGTGGAGCTGAACCAACGCAGAGGGCAATATATGTTTTCCTAACCTTGTGATCAGTGAATGCTTTGACAAGTTTAGCGGCCACTTTGTGGGACTTTGTTATGACCATGACACCACTTGTGTCACGGTCAAGTCGATTGGCAAGATGAAGCTCAGGCTCAGGCACTGGCTCTGGCAAGCTGATTTTAGTTCCTGAAACGAAAACAACCGCCCTCAGTGTTGTCCTAAACAAGAACCACGCGCCTCAAACTTTTACAGTGTTAATACGAGCTGACAAAGAAGCCAGTCTTTCAGCTTGGTTCATAAGTTAACTCGAGCGATATCAAGCATCTGTCCATTTAAAAAAGGCATACTTAGAAACTGCAATCCGAATTTACTCATAAGTTCAACTAATGTGGATGGGCGTGAGAGAAGAATCTAATCCTTAATTATGCTTTGCTTTCAAAAGCAGTAGAAATTCAGGGGAGTCGTCAAAACTGTCATTTTTCAATGAAAGATCATTATCAATCAAAATTTTACCTCTCGTTCAGTCCTATTTCGGGCCTGAAAAAGGTTCGTATAAAAAGGAATCAGTCGAGGCATTCCAATGCTGTGTGTTAATTAGTTGACCATAATTTTCATTCATTCTTTAAATCTTGGCACTAATTTATTTTAAAGGAAGTCGTTCATAAAAGGGGAAAACCAAACAGGATAAGCATACTAAGAAAACCGGGTCAACTCAAACCCAACAAACGAGTCAAATAGAGCATCCAGGTTACCGCATTCAACAATTGCTCAGAAAGAATAGAGAGACACCTTCTGTGAGTCCATCTGAGGGAGAGGGTAGAGCGAGAGCTGAAGTGAGAGAGGAGAGCACACTCTCGCAGTAAATACCCTGGGGCTTATTAACAGCGAGAAGCCATTCGTCTTCGTATAGAATGTCCGCTCTTGAAAGAGAGAAGAGGCTGGATTTTGAAGAAGCAGACATGGCCCGACTAAGCTCAATTTGCTTTGAGATGGGGGGCAGCTGAGGGGACAGTGGCACGGGGTAATTTTGAGGGGTTATGAGGTCAATTCGGGAATGAGGCGTTGGCTCTGCTTCGTCAACCATGGCTATAGTTGATTTGAGGAAAAGAACAGTTTTGGGAAACCCGGTCGCATGGAACGCCGATTTGGGGTTGAAGAGGAGTCCCGAGCGAAGGGAGGACATGAGTGGCATTTGCGCCACTTCGTTTATGCCGCTGACCCGGATTTTCGTTGTTAGAAATTGTTAAACGGGCCGGGCCCAGTGTCTGGGTCCATCAGCAACACAGTGTTAGAGGTCGCGAGGCGGCGAATTGCTTGTTGACTGTCATGTAAAAAGAAAGGCGTTCGTTGATCCGTTACTTCAAAAAAATAGTTGAACCCTAAAAACGACGTCGCTTTAAAGGCCCAAATGGATGCTTCCCATGTCGTCTTCATCAGGGGGAGAGAGAGAAGCAGAACATAAACAGCACGATAAACCCTGATAAACCCTCTCAAAGCAAAAGCAGCGCGCGCGCGTGTAAAATTTACGATCTAGGAAGTAGAAGTACCCTGGTTGCTCTATCTTCACTTCGATTTTGGACGAAATGTCCAATTTTATGCGAATTTCGATAAGAAAGTCCAAAGTCGATGCTCAAAGCCGGCGAATTTTGCACCTCTTCTCTTCTGAGTTCTCAGCGTTCCTGAACACATTTGTGGGAAATCCTTCCCACTCGTATCACACTGTCTCTCCTTCAAGCTTGCTCTGGGTTGGGTCAAGGTGTCGCCATTTTTCGCATTCTGTCCCCCAAGAAAATATTCTGATTTCTCGGGGTAGATTTGTAGAGAATATTATCCCCTTTTGTGGTTCAAATTCTCTTCGAAACACCAATTTCTCTCATCGGAGTCACCGGGCTCCGGTCTTTGCCTCACAGATTCGCTTCTGGGGTTCCCAAACGCTTTCAGAACAGTCAACCTCAGGTGGGCTAACGGTGGACGGGATTCTAGCGAACAATTGGGCGATTCTAGACGAGAACGAGGGTGATTGGAAGAGTCATGCAGCTGCGGTAGCTCAGTCTATTCATTTGATTAAACGGCGTCTACAGGTGAGGTGTTGAGTAGCGGTAGAGAGACAGAGATTGGTCAATAAGCGTTAGCCTCTGATTACAATGAGTCTCCTTAATATAAAGAGTCACCCTCTAACCTCCCTCACTAACTAACGGCTATTATTATTTATTCCCCAAACTAACTGTTTTAACTATAACTAACCATTATCAACTACTACCTCCGGTCCTTGTTTATAGTTCTTATAATTAGGACCGGAGGCAGTAATATCTTGTGTTAATTACAATTTACTGATCATGAGGAGTCAAATTCAAATCTTCATTCTAGATAACAAGATAGCTCATTTTAGTTTCCTCTGGTGGAAATTTGCTAATAACTCCGTTTCTTGTTTTTTAGTGGTTCTCATCTCACTTAGATCATACTTGGGATGTCATTATCTAATTGAGAGACCATTTTTATATGTCAATGTCAGACGGCTACAACCTGCGTGAAGTAACTTCTCTGTTTGTTTTGGCAGTGGAGAAAATTGATGGTCAGGTTGGATTTCTTATCTGCCGAGCTTAATAAGCAAGACCTTTGGGATGATCCTGTGCATGCAAGTAAAATAAGCCGTGAGCATGGTTCGCTCATAGGAAAAATGAAAGAGGTGAACGCATTGGAGCAAGAACTACTAGAGAATATTGACATGATAAAACTTGCCAGAGAGGAGAATGATGAAGATTTGGAATCGGTGGGCACTAGCTTCTGCTCCTAGGCATGTATTCATCTGCTTTACCGCTGCGGTAGTGCCACTGGAGTCTTGCATGTATTTGTGTCATACTTTATAATCTGAATTATAGTCATATTTTATTCTGTGTACCTAGTATTGTGAAGAAGTAGACAATAATCTAACTAAAAACGTCTAGCCTATGATAGTGATGACTCATTAAGTCATAGCATATAATTGTTAATTTGTAAATAAGTATTATTTTGAAGAAGAAACTAGATAGTGAACATTATATTAGAATGTTGGAGCATTCATTTAATTGAGTTGTCAGTTGAAGAGAACAGGCATCATTGTCTTGAATGTCAAATACAGATGTTGAAGTCTCTTCATACAAGATTTTTTTAAGTGTTGCGTTTCTCACTAGTAAATGCCATTCTTTTTAATCTATATGGAAGTTGCCTCCTTTTGCAGGAATCAATGAAAGCGCTTCTTAAAATGAGAAGAAATTCAAAAGAAAAGGAGCTCGAGGCATTGCTTGCTGGGGAGCAGGATTTATGCTCTTGTTACATTGAGGTTGTTGTTTAACAACATGACAAGTCGTCTTTTTCTATCACCAGCATCAGTTGCTCAAAGAACATGAGCTGCACAGACTAAAATGTGTTCCCATTAAAGTTTGTTGTTTTATTTTCTAATAGGTTCAGGCTGGAGCTGGTGGTACTGAGAGTATGGACTGGGCTGCAATGGTCATGCAGATGTACAAGTTTTGGGCCCAGGGACGTGGATACAAAGTAACTGTAGTGGAAGAAATGCCTGGTGAGATTGCAGGAATCAAGGTTCTCCTTCTCACCGTGATTCATGAATTCAAACAAATTTTACACACAGCTGTAGCATGCTTGCAATGATGTCTCAACGCAACTTTTTAAGTAATTATGGTTTATGATTTCGAAAGACTGAGTGTAACTTGTTTTTTGAGATGCTCCCAAGATTAACCTGGAGGTTTATTCTATTCTGGGACCACTAATATTTCTCACACTGAGGCCTATAGTCTGTTATCTTCCTTTTACTTAAAATACAATTTATGCTGTTCAGAACTGTTACTGAATTCATTTAATTTGATTTTTCAGCGAGCGACAATTAAAGTAGATGGTGATTATGCCTTTGGATATGCCAAAGCAGAAGTAGGAGTGCATAGGCTGGTGCGAATATCACCTTTTGACAGCAATAAGCGACGGCATACTTCTTTTGCTGCTGTAGCAGTGACCCCAATCCTGGGTGATGCATCTGCTCATGTGCAAATTAATGAATCTGATCTTCGAATTGAACGGTTTCGTTCTGGGGGACCTGGTGGTCAGCATGCTAACACAACAGAAAGTGCTGTAAGAATAGTTCATATTCCTACAGGAATTACTGCTGTTTGTCAGAATGAAAGGTAAGTGATATTTATGCACCCTTATTTAAGCGATGCTTGTTCTTTGCTTACAGAAATGTCATTCGTGCATTTTTTGAGCCTGATTATGATTCACAAACAGGTCACAACATCAGAATAAGGCTTCAGCAATGGCTGTGCTTCAATCTCGGTTAGATCAACTGGAGATGGCACGCCAGGCACAGTTGAATGCTCAGCATACCCAATCTCTCACTGATATAACTTGGGGCAGCCAGATACGCAGTTATGTGCTCCATGTACGGTTTGAGATGGCATCTGCTCTCTATTTTAATTTACATAGCAGAATTTGATAAACTATGCAGTTTGCTTAAATTGTTTCTATATATGGTGCAGCCTTATCGCATGGTGAAAGATCTTAGGACTAATTATGAGGTTTCTGATCCCGATTCTGTGCTTGAGGGGGACCTTGATGGTTTCATTTTGAGCTATTTATCAGCCTGCTTGGATAAAGACGAGGATGGTGCCTGAATCGAGTTCCTTCATTTTGGTGACACCGTCTGCCTTTGTGCATTTAGTGTTGAAACGTGTTATGATTGCGCATTTTCTGAGATGGAGATTTCAGTTGACCTCGGGTTATCACATGACGTAGCGGACAAGGAGCAAGCGTTTTTCTTGGTACTTGCCCTGACTTTTTCCCGACACAAATACTTGCCCTAATTTTACTTATTCATAAATGAATAAAAGCATCCACCTTTCTTTATGAAAGGTTTACAAGAGTCCGCGACTTCCAGCTTTCCTAATGTTGTATCTGCCAAGTTTAAAAGCTTGTTTATTTCACTCAAAAATAAAAAAAAAGCTTGTTTACTATTGGCTAGCATGGCTGTTTATTTGTGGGTCAAGTGAGATGAAACTATTTTTTAAAAAAAGAAAGAAATAACTGGAGTATTTCCGCTCGTTCTTTATGCTTCAGATTCAAAATATTTTAATTTAAATGGACAGTGCGGCAACGTTAAATTAAACTTCGCTATTTGCTTCCTGTATATTAAATATTTGTTTGTCAAATTAATGGAGTTGAGCAAAAATCAATGTTAATTTTTTTAATTGTATCAAGTGAGGTAAATTCTAAGATTAAAATAAAAATTGAAAAATAATTTATGAAGACGGATCAATATGAATGTTGTGGCATTATTATAGCGTTTCTCTTAAACCGTAAACACCTCAAAGGAATTACATCCTCAAATACATACATTCTTGTTACAATTGAATTTATATTTAAAAAAATTATGCACCGTACGTTTCCGGAAAAGAAGAAAACTCAACCAAATACACAGAAGTGATGGGACTCCAAAAATCAGGCTGCATTCCGCAGCACAACAAAGAATTTTATCTCAAAGGCCTTCAAGGTGTGCGACATGATATTATATTTTTCGTAAGAGTACCTTCACTTTCTAACTCTGCTCGTGGCCAAAAGCTAAGTCAAATATCTGCATGTAATCATCAACAAAATGAACATCAAGGCCTTCTTTCACATTAGGCGCCAGCTCGTCATAGTCTCTCCGATTCGCTGAAGGGAACACGATGGTCTTGACCTCACTCCTTCTAGCCGCGATAGTTTTCTCCTTAACCTGTAATTTTTCACAGAATGAGTGTTTCAAATTGGGGGGGGGGAAACACGATAAAGCAACCAACTCAAAATATAGATAGGGAGGGAGTAAAAGCCTCAAGAGAGACTTTCCGTATAACACACTAGTGACAACTTAAACATGTCCAGTTAGTTCCTGAAACAAATCAACATTATGGGCATATTGTATTTCCCAACGTACCCCACCAATTGGGAGGATCTTTCCGGTAAGCGTCACCTCCCCAGTCATTGCTAGATCCTTCCTCACGGGCTTCTTCATGGCAAGGGAAAGCAGTGAAGTAATCATGGTGCAACCAGCACTGGGTCCGTCCTTGGGTGTGGACCCAGCGGGAACATGGAGATGAAGCTTTGCATTCGCAAAGAATGAGTTCTCTGGCTCTCTCTCTGCTATTATGCCTCTGGCAACCGTGTGAGCAATCTGAGCACTTTCTTTCATGACATCTCCTAACTGACCAGTGAGATGCAGTGCACCTTTTCCCTCCCCTTCCTCAACGCGAGTAGTCTCTATATACAGTGTGGAACCACCCATTGAAGTCCAAGCAAGACCCATGACAACCCCAATGGGTGTCTGGTCATAGATGCGTTCGGCATGAAAGACAGGTTTGCCAACAAAATCTGCTAAATTGGATTTATCAACCAAGACTTTTTGAACTGTCATTGTTGATTCACTTTCCCGATCTTTCTCACTTTCTTTTTTGTCCTGCGTAAGGCCCATGAAATTCAAATGAGAATCAGTTCCTGTTGAATTATGGAGAAAATATGCTCAATTTCGCAAAAACGTCTTCTGCAGGGATGATCATCATATTGAAGCACAAAGCAGCGCATTACCGGTATTATAGTAACAGAAGTGACAACTAACAAGAAAGAGATAATTGTATGATTGTCACTTGTCACCAATACCTGGTGGTTCTCCGTTTCTAGCAGAGCCAACTTCATAATTGGCAGATAAATAAAGGAATCCAGTTATGACTCTCTAATTTTTACAGTACCTCTAGGTCCGCAGCTTCATTGGCGGGGCATTCAGAGTGATCGGCTGGTAGTTCTGTTTGCTCCTTGTCAACCTCTATAGAGGTTCCACTCGTTTTTTCTTGACCACAATTCTCTCCTAACCTATCCTGAAAATCTACTTTGGCTTCTTTAGGTTCAATATCCTGAGCATCAGCTAGAGGAGGTTCAATTGTTGCTCCCTGCCTCACGAGTTGAAGTGCTATCTGTCATGAGATTACAGAAAATCTAATATCAGATATGGTCAGGACTGAAGGCCCCAAGTCTATCAATGAAGAGAAGAATGACTCCAACGAACAAAGCTACAAAAACATTCATGACATGCGTGACATGGTAATATCGACAAGTTTGACAATATTGACCTAAACAAAATTTAGACCTTCCGGTATATTTTCTCAATGTGCTTTTGGAGATTCCTGACCCCTGCTTCCCGGCAGTAATTCTCTATCAAGGCAAGAAGAGCAGCATCAGTAACTTCCACCTGAAGCAAATTAGTTTTTGCGGTTAATTCTCAGCCAAGGAACATGACAGTAAATGAAATCGATATCATCAGGCTTGCTATGACTACACTACAATGTAATCTATTCCTTCACAAGGAACAGACACAGTGGGTGGAGGAAGATACTTGTTCAGGTTTTTATTCACATGCTTCGCGCGTAGTCTTTCTCCAAATAATCTCTTGCAATGTGCATTTTCTCATCGGTAATATACCCAGCAATTGCAACCACCTCCATTCTATCCAACAAAGGATTGGGTATCATTTCCACAACATTTGCAGTACAAACAAAGAGAACCTGCAGTGAGTTTTCCAATGCATGAGGCATTAGGGTCAAAACATTGCAAATTGCAATACGCTGAACTCCCAAATTCCCATCATCAATAATTCCCGATTCCCTTTTAAATGTCAATAAGC